>NW_022154725.1:30000-82500 GCF_001633185.2 Quercus lobata
AAACAAAGAGATTAAAAAAAAAAGAGAGGCAACAAACATATCAAGAAAATAAACAGAACGACGAAAAAGTATCACTAACAAAAAGAGAGACTAACCCTCTCTAATAGATCCCAGGAGAAGTTATCCATTTCGATTATCCCTGCAGAATCGTCAACCACAACGGGCGCATAATGTATTGCTTTTACCCAGGTTTCCCACCGGTTCCGAATTTTCGCCCAGGTCAAACGTACATCGTAAGAATTGAGGGCAGTACCATATTTTTGGTTCACAGTCTCGGCGACTGTTTCCAGTCTATCCCTTAAGATGTCTGTGGAGCTGCCATTCCAATTAACGTGGTTGGATGAAATGACTAAAAAGTATTCTACCGCACCATCCAGTTGCATTAATTGTTCCATTGGAGCTACCTCTTTCTCTCTCTGGTCTCTGTTCCGTAGAAAGCAACATAAAATAAAGAGGGGGGTTAAATCGCGGGTTTTATTTAAGGGGAAGCTTGGGGGGTGGTGGAAGGTGGGGTTGGGTCTCTTGTTTGCAGGGCTCGAGGCAAAACCTCGGCATGTGCGTCATCTGGAGAGAGCTGGTGAGAACTAGATCCGCGCTACCATTCACTTTCTCTCAAAAAGAAAAAAAAAAAAAACAATACCATTCACTATGTTACCAATATCCATTCTCACCACCATCGCATGTGCTTCATGCCCTTTCTTGTCCACACGTTTTTTTTTTTGTTGAGAAATTCTAAAACAGATCACTATTTATAGACAAATAGACAGAAAAATTTTATACAAAAAATACCCCCAACTCCTACCGGCCGAGATTCGACTGAAATCAAACTGTAACGACGAGCTAGTTAACATTTGCCTTATTTAATTTGATGGAGTCCCTATTTCCCAATAAAAAATATTAACCACTCCCAATACTGTCAAAATTGAGACTTTAAGGCTGTGTTTGGTTCGCGTAAAATCATTTCCGGAAAATATGCTATTTTCCGGAAATGCTATTTTCCGGAAAGGAAAATGTTTTCATGTGTTTGGCTGTCACAAAATTCATTTTACGGAAAATTAATTTTGGTGTTTGGTTCGTTTAATCAGTTTACCAGAAAATACATCAAATCCGGCGAAACGCTCGTCCGACGAGCGGCCGACGAGCGTCCGACAAGCGGCGCTCGTCGATCGACGATCGCGATGGACGAGCGCGCTCGTCGATCGACGATCGCGATGGACGAACGCGCTCGTCGATCGCGCTCATCGATCGACGAGAGACGAGCGCGCTCGTCGATCGCGATCGTTGATCGACGAGAGACGAGCGCGCTCGTCTGTGCTCGTCGATCGCGTCGCTCGATCGACGATCGCGATCGTCCACCGCGCCGCTCGTCGGCGCGGTGCGATCGTCGGACGAGCGGCGCGATCGTCCCTCTCTCTCTCTGATCTGGGCTCTCTTTTCTCTCTCTCTCTCTCTCTCTCTCTCTCTCTCTTTTTCCAGAAGTCATTTGAAGTGAAAATGAAGACAGAAATCATTTTCCGTGGTCAAGGCTGAAAATTTTGGTCAACAGGAATTCAATTTCCGGAAAATAACGTTTTCCGTCACAGCCAAACGCTCCATTTTCCGGAAATTGATTTTCGGAATTCGTTTGAAGTCGAATCAAACGCACCCTAAGTATGACACAGTGACTAACCCATATAATATCTTTTCTTTTTCCTTTTTTTATATTTTATATTTTTATTTTTTAAAAATACAAATAAAAAATACTCAAGAGTTATTAGACAAGACCACCCTGTGAGGAGACTATTCCACCTTAAACACGTTTTTTAACTGAAAAAAGTAACCTCCGGACTCACGCTGATGTGATAAGAAATCAGGAATCAAAGTCCCAGGGCTTTTTTAGAAGTGCCTGGCTTGAGATTTTGTCATACTCAAGAGTTATTATTTTTTTTTAAGTGACATATTGTTATTAATAAAAAAATAATAATTTGGAAATTTCAAGACATCAATGTTGATGATGTCGAAAATATCACTAGTAAGCCACACGATCCTCATGCGCTCCAAATAGCACCTGCATAGCAAAAAGAAAGGACCTAGCAGAAAGCACTGGTGTCGTACCGGCCAAATACCCTCCGAAGGTCAAGTCAAAACTATTCTCACTGTTCTAGTGTGCTAGAGAGGGCAAATTATGCGTACCTTGGTTCGTGAGAGCGCTTGGGTTTTTATAGTAGTAGGACTTGACCCATTTTCCTTGGAGTAGAAGTCTTTTCCTTATAGAAGTCTCTTTGGACGTATTTTGCGGGATCCTTTCCATATAGGAATCCTTCTTACAAAACATGGAGGGCAAGTCATTTACTTATACACGCAAACGTGGTTAGCAAGCATTCTTTGAGTAGTACCGTCAGCTTATATTATGCCTTTGGTCTTCATACCGTCAGCTTCAGGATGACCCTTCAGCTTTATTATCTCGTTTGCCTATGGTGCCTCTACTTATAACTTTATCCTGCCGTCAGTTATTAAACAAGGGCTGACAGCCCAGTAGATACCGTCACCCATAAGCCGTCGGCTTATCTTACTTAACCAATTTCTTTTATCCTTATCAGTTGTCCCCTACTCCATATCTCCGTCACTTTTCATACTTATGGGTTATGGAGTTAATGTTTTTGTTGATTGTGTTATTTTTAAAGAGGCGGGAAAATTGTTTACATGGGTCTCCTCAAGCCACTGTGCACTTAATGCTTTGGACAGGTGGCATATTCTTATTGGCTTTGCTTTTGACGAGGGCGTCACTTCGTCTTCCGCGCCCTTCTATCCCTTATATAAGCAGCACCTCCTCCTCATTTTTCTCTATTTCATTCTTGTTGATCTTTGAGAGACAGACCGTTGCCCTTTTTTTTGTCAGCTCAACCTTTACTTCCATCAGCTTATCTGTTGCTATCCTTGAAGCCGTTCTTCTCTAGAAGGCCATCTTACCACTAAGTTCCATCTCCTCTTCTTTTTCATTTTTGCCTATTTTATTAACGAGGACGTCAGCCTAGGTACTTAGATTGAATCCGGCACTTGTAGGTAGTCAGATGTCAAGTGACGCATCGTGTGAGGAGTCGTCAGTCCGCGAAGGAGCGGGTTACGACGAGGCCTTTGGTTCTGGCGATGAGTCAGAGGACTTCTCGCCTTCGTCAGAGAGAGAGACGTCGGCCCGATCTCCTAACGGTGATGAGAGTTACACTGAGGGAGATAAGGATGAAGTAGAAGAGGAAAGAGGAGAGGACGGAAATGAGGGGATGACATAAATGTTGACGGAGATGATAGTGACGGAGATGAGGGATCCAGTGGAGGGACCTCAGAGGGTCCCGGAGATAACCGTCCCTTCATTCTCCCTGAGGATTGGGCCGTCAACAAATTTTTTCCTAGGATGAGTGATAAGGTTTTTAGGGAGTTGTGCACTCGTTACCAAATCCCAGACTATATCCCGATCCGTCTCCCTAGAGAGGATGAGAGTTGTTACGCAGGGAGAACCGTTGACGTTGGCATGTATAATGCCATGTTTGCTGCGGGCCTGAGATTACCGTTGACGGCCCTATACCGTCAGCTTGCTAACTTCCTAGGCCTGTTCGTCACTCAAATTGCCCCAAACGCCTAGAGGACTTTCATTGGAGCCGAAATCCTATGGGGCCGTCTAAGTAGAGGACACCGTCAACTTAACTTAGACGAATTTTTCTACTGCTACAGGCCCCATCATATTGCCTCGTCTAAAGGGACAATGCCCCGTGATTATTTTGACAACACTTGGGCTTTTGTCAGGGATTTAGGTTAATCCCGTCAACTATGTTCCTTCTGTTTTTGAAGTGACGCTACTAACACTCCTCTTTTTCCTTTTCAGCCCATACCCGTCCCCACATAACCGACGAACAGGAGGAGTTCATTCGTCGGGTTCCGGAAATCCCTTTCGAGGAACGTAAGTGTAGGGATTTGATCACCCTTGATACTATTCATTTATACTGTAGGGGTCCAGAACCGTCAGTTGAAGCTCAAAGGTTGGACGAATTTTCACGTCGACGTGAGTAGATTTCTTATTGACTCCGTCAGTTTTACTCCTCCTTCTCTTGTTCTAACTGTTTTTTTTTTTTTTTGTATTGTAGAGATGGAATCTGCTAAACAGAGGATAAGGGCTGTCGCAGCTCGTCAAAAGGAGGAGAAGAGGGTGAAGGAGGCAGGGGGGAGACGTCATCAACCTTTAAGGCCATCACTAAGCAGGCGAAGAGGAAGCCCGACGGAAGTGATGGTCGTCTGGCTAAAAAAGCCACCGTCACTCCTGGAGATAGTGCTGCAAAGGAAAAATCGCCTCTCAAGCCAAGCCACGGTGCGGGCAAAGGGGTAATGACCTCCTCGGGTCCCGTCAATGAGGGCCCCTGCCACCTCCTGACCCACAAGGACTACGCTGTCGGGAAGGTTCAATCCTTCATAAAGCCGACGGACATAGAGCCTTGTGATCTGTTGAGGACGGAGGATTTAGGGGCGTCAGCCCTTTTTGATCTCACCAGGGTATGTTTGCTACCTTTTGGTCGATCTGATTTTATTTCGCTTTGATGAACTTTGACTGATGGTTGTGTTCTTTTCTTAGGCCTTGGTACGTGTTAAGGCCCTTCAAGACTGTTGCGTTGCGAAGGAGGGAGTCGTCACTCGGGTCCGGAAGCGTAATACATATCTGATGAATGAACAAGCGCAGTACAAGAATGCCATCCACACGCTTAATCAAGAGCTGAAGGTAGTCAGGGAGAAGCTGGTGGAGGTTGACCGTCAGAATGACAAGCTCAAGGAGGAGGTGACGGATCTAGGCCAAAGATTGTAGATGGCTGGGGCTAACGTAGTTCGAGACTTTAAGGCGACGCAATCGTTCATTGACTCTTGTGCCGAGTATTATGGCACTGGTTTTGACGATTGCCTTAAGCAGGTTGTGTCAGCCTTCCCAGAGCTGGACTTGTCTGGAATTACCATGGATGATGGAGATGACGGCTCTTCTCAATCTAATCCTACTCCAGAGTCTGACACCGTCGTTGTCCTAGCCCAGCCTGCTGCAAAGCCTCCTACTCCTGCTTCCAACACTCCAGCTGCATTTGTGGACGTTGATGATCAACAACCTGACGGGAGTCCTGCTGACGCTCTTGCTCCTTAGTTTTCTTTATTTGCACTTCAACCTTGTATTTCAATTATTTTGCAAACAATCGTTGTATTTTAATTATTTTGCAAACAATTGTTTAAGTGCTCATTTCGTTTTCTCGGGCTTTTATTTGTATACAGCTCTATTTAGGTTATTTCCGTCGCTTTCATATCTTTTAATCAATGATTGAGCCATAGGAAGTCTTGGTAAACATTCCCATTTGTTTTAGGAACCCGTCCGTTTTTTGAACTGGTTGGAAGACTCCATTGGTATAACTTTTTGGCGACTAATGTGTATATCCTTCTCATCTTGTCGGTTTTACGGGTTTCTTTTTGGATTTTCAGCCTTGTTCATCATTTTTCAAGGTCCGTTAGCTCAGTTGCATTATCCAAGTACTAGTTCCGTCGCTTGGAGACCGTTGGCTTTGCAGCTTCGTCCGTTAGTTGCACCGTTTTTATGGTCGTCAATTTCCTTAATTTCCAGTCATCTTATGGACTTAATGTAAGTCCGTTGGTTCTATAATGGCCCAATCCGTTTGGTGAGACCGTCAGTTTTTTGGTCCTAGTTTGTTATGGGCTTGATGAACTTTTCACCTTTGTAGGCCCGCTAGTTTTTGAACCTTGTCCATGTGATGATAGCCTCATCCTTTAGGACCGTCAGCTTTTTAGCTTTTAGTTTGTTATGAACTTGTCATCTTTGTAGGCCCGTTGGTTTTAGAACCTTATCCGTATGATGATAGTATCATCTATTAGAACCGTCAGCTTTTTAGCTTTGGTCTGTCATGGGCTTGATGAGCTTGTCATCTTTTGTAGGCCCATTGGTTTTAGAACCTTATCCGTATGATGATAGTATCATCTATGGGACTGTCAGCCTTTTAGCTTTAGCCTTGATGACCTTGTCATCTTTGTAGGCCCGTTGGTTTTAGGACCTTGTCCATATGATGATAGCCTCATCTATGGGACCGTTAGCTTTTTAGTCTGTGTGTTATGGACTTAGTCGTTTTGGTTGTTCACTTTTGTGAACTTTGTTGCCCACTTTTGTGGACTTTAAACCGTAGATTTCTAAAATAGATACTTCAGCAATTTTGAATAAACTCCTCTTATTGCCACGCATTTGTAAATAAAAGTAATTCTAAAACCAAATCCTGCCTTTTGGGCTTAAAACAAAAAAGAGGTATTGTTGCAAAAAACTAAAGTAAATGATCAAGCTGAGGAGTAAGACTAAAATTTGCTGGAATGTAAATAAAAAAGGTTGGTCTTCATGCCGCCGCTCCTTCTGGTAATACTTTCGTAGGTGCTCTGTGTTCCATGGGTGTGGCAGTTTCTATCCTTCCCGTCTCCAGGTGGTAAGTTCCTTTCCTCTGCCATGACATAACTTGGTAAGGTCCTTCCCAATTGGGGCCGAGTTTCCCTAAGGTAGGGTCCCTAGCAGCACCTATGACCTTTCTAAGAACAAGGTCTCCAACTTGGAAGTCTCTATGCCGGACTCGAGAGTTGTAGTGTTTGGCCATGCGGTCCTGGTACCTAGCGAGCCTTTGTTCTGCCGCCACCCTGATCTCGTCCACTAGGTCGAGCTGTAGTCATATTGCCTCGTCGTTTTTGTTCTCATCATGGTTGTGCACCTTGTAGCTCGTGAGCCCAACTTCGGCCGGGATGACTTCTTCGCTTCCGTACGTCAGTCGGAACGGTGTTTCTCCTGTAGGTGTCCTTGCCGTCGTCCTGTATGCCCATAGTATGCTTGGCAATTCTTCAGGCCATATGCCCTTTGCCCTCTCGAGCCGAGTCTTGATAATCTTGAGCAAGGATCGGTTTGTGACTTCGACTTGACCATTAGCTTGAGGGTGGGCGGGGGAGGAGCAGTGGTTATTTATTCCTATCTGTGAGCAAAAATCCCGGAAGGAGTCGTTGTCGAATTGTCTCCCGTTGTCCGAGACAAAGATTCTAGGAATGCCAAACTTGCATATGATGCATCTCCAAACGAAGCTTCGCACATTCTTCTCCGTAATGGTGGCTAAAGCTTCAGCTTCCACCCATTTTGTAACGTAGTCAATGCCCACTACCGGGAACTTCAACTATCGTACTGCTGTAGGGAATGGTCCCATAATATCTAACCCCCATTGTGTGAATGGCCATAGGGCCGTCATCGGGGTCAACTCCTCGGTTGGTTGTCTAATAATATTGCTGAACCTTTGGCATTTGTCACAGGTCCTGACATAAGCTTCAGTGTCCTTCTGCATGGTGGGCCAATAGTACCCTGCTTGCATAAGCTTGTGTACCAATGATCTAAACCCTGAATGGTTTCCGCAGATTCCTTCGTGTACTTCTCTGATGACGTAGTCTGCCTCTTCCGTACCCAAGCATCTCAGATATGGTCGAGAGAAGCCTCTTTTGTACAGGATGTCTTTTATTAGGATGAACCTTGCCGCCTGGACCTTCAGTTTTCTTGCAGCCTCCTTTCCGTCTAGTAAGACCCCGTCTTTTAAATATGAAACCAATAGCGCGGTCCAGCTACTGTTGGAGCTTATTTCCTGCACGTTGCCGGGATCTATTAGTGGAGAAAGTTTAACGAATGAAAGTACATTACCAGGGATGACCATATGTTCTGCTGAAGTGGCCTTTGCAAGGCGATCGGCTTGCTCGTTTTCTCCTCTAGGAATTTGGACGATTTTGGCTTATAGGTCATCCACTCTCGCCCTTACTTGATCAAGGTACCTTTTCATCCTTTCGCCCTTGCACTCGTAGTTTCGATTTATTTGGTTTGTAATGACCTGAGAGTTGTAATAGATGATTACCCTTGCGGCTCCTGCTACTTTTGCGAGGTCGAGTCCTGCTATTAATGCTTCATAATTTGATTCATTGTTGGTAGCGAGGAAGTCGAGACGGACCATACATTCAATTGTATCCCTTTTGGGTGATAGTAACACGATGTCAGCCCCTCCGGCTTGCCTGTTAGATGACCCGTCCGTATATATGCTCCATTGAGGGGACTCTTCTGCCCCCTTGTCTTCGTCATGAGTGAATTCTACTATGAATTCTGCGACAATCTCTCCCTTGATGGCGGTTCGTGGGCGGTACTGGATATCAAATTCGCTCAACTCTATGGCCCATAACGCCAATCGACCCGCAACTTCGGGATTGCTCATCGCCCGTCACAGGGGCTTGTCCGTTAGGATGTTCACCATGTGGGCTTGAAAGTACGGTTTGAGCTTGGAGGCCGCCATAACTAATGCAAAGGCAAGTTTTTCCATGGGCGGGTATTTTTCTTTAGCACCGCTAAGCGCTCGGCTCGCGTAGTATACGGGCTTTTGTACTTTTTCTTCTTCTCTGACTAAGGCAGCACTAATGGCTGCAGGGGAGACGGCTAGATAGAGAAAAAGCTCTTCTCCTGGCTGTGACGGGCTCAACAGTGGTGGGGAGGAGAGATAAGCCTTCAACTCCTTAAACGCTTGCTGGCATTCGGCGGTCCACTCGAACGATCTCTTCAGCGTGCGGAAGAAGGGTAAACATTTGTCCGTCGCCCTTGCACCTCCTTCACATTTCTTGGTAGCGCCATCTCCATAATGGCCCGGATCTTGTCCGGGTTTGCCTCGATTCCCTTTTGGGACACCATAAATCTTAGGAATTTTCCTGCCGTCACTCCAAAGGTGCATTTTCCTGGATTAAGCTTTATGTTGTAAAAGCGAAGGGTGTTGAATGTTTCTTTGAGGTCTCCCAAATGATCTTCCTTCCTTTGGCTTTTTACTAGCATGTCATCAACGTAGACTTGGACATTTCTTCCAATCTGCTGCGCGAACATTTTGTTCATAAGTCTTTGGTATGTTGCGCCGGCGTTCTTCTAGCCGAAGGGCATTACTTTGTAACAGAAAAGGCCTTGACTGGTCACGAATGAAGTTTTTTTCCTAATCAGCTTCATGCATTCGGATTTGGTTGTACCCCGAGAAAGCGTCCATAAAGCTCATCAATTGGTGTCAGGCCGTTGAGTCTACTAGGACGTCGACCCTTGGGAAGGGATAGCTATCTTTGGGACAGGCTTTGTTAGGGTCGGTGAAGTCCACACACATCCACCATTTTCCACTAGCTTTTTTTACCATTACTACGTTCGCTAACCAATCGGGATAGTATACTTCCCTAATGAAACTTGCTTCCTGTAGTTTTCAGACTTCTTCTGCTATGGCCCGATCTCGTTCGGGGGCGAACACTCTCTTCTTCTGTCGAACAGGTGGAAAGGCGGGCGATACATTCAACCTGTGCGCCATGACAAAAGGATCTATTCCTGGCATATCATCATGACTCCAGGCGAATACGTCTTGATTGCCTCTAAGGAAGGTTATGAGCTCTTGACAGATTGCGGGGTTAGCGAGTGTTCCTATTTTGGTTGTTCGGCCAGGGTTAGTGTTGTCAAAGGGTATCTCTTCTAGCTTCTCTACTGGCTCCGTCACCATCCGATGCTCTTCTATATTCAAAGCCTGAACTTGATCCTCCATTTCCATCATGGCTACGTAGCATTCGTGCGCGGCCATCTGACTTCCGCGCAGCTCCCCAATTCCGTAGTTAGTAGGGAACTTAATCTTCAGGTGGTATGTTGACGTCACTGCCTTCCATGAATTGAGCGTGGGTCGTCCGAGGATAGCGTTGTAGGCAGATGAGCAATCGACCACCAAGAATGTTACGTCCTTGGTTATCTGTTGAGGGTAATCGCCTACCATTACGAACAATGTGACCACGCCCAGGAGGAATACCCGACTCCCTTTGAAGCCCACAAGCGGGGCATTTGTCAGGATCAATCGCTCCCTGGCGATCCTCATCTGTTGGAATGCCGGGTAGTATAAAATATCTGCTGAACTGCCATTGTCGACCAACACCCGGTGCATGTTGTGGTCTTCTACCCGTAAGCTGACGACGAGTGCATCGTCATAGGGATGGTGAAGGCGTCGTGCATCCTCTTCTGAGAACCTGATAATTGGGCCTTCTCTTCGTGCTATCTTCGGCATAATTCCCGCCAGCTGAACATTTTGTACCATCCGTAGGTAGGTTTTACGGGCCTTTTTGGATGACTCGGAGATAGCCGTCCCTCCTACGATCATCCTTATGTCCCCGATCGGGGGCCTTGGTTGCTCATTGTCCCATCGAGGGTGTTGGTCTTGTGGGGGTGGATCCGTTTTCTCCTTACTAACAAACATCTGCAGTTTTCCTTGTCTGATGAGGGCCTCAATCTGCTTTTTTAGGTCATAGCAATCAGTCGTATCGTGACCATGGTTGCGGTGGAAGCGGCAATAATTATCCCTAAAATGTTTGTTAGGATCACTCTTCAGCTTTCCCGGGAACGTCAGAGTCTCCTCGTCCTTGATTTGCATAAGGACTTGATCTATCGGGGCGGTCAGCGGAGTGAAGCTCGTGAATCTTCCCCCCAGGGGCTTAGGGCACCTCTCATCCCTTCGATCTCCCGTTCTTGCCTTCTTTCGGCCTTGGTCCGACCGAGTGTCTTCCTGCCTCTCTCTTTTCTTTGGCATCTCTTCTCAGGCTAACAGCACGTCTTCGGCGTTCATATACTTTGTGGCCCGGTAAAGTACTTCCGGCATGGTCTTTGGGTCGTTTTTATACAGGGAGAACAAAAACTTACCCTTCTTCAGGCTATTCGTGAACGCTGCGACAAGTATCTTATCGTCGGCTTCGTCGATCGAGAATGCCTTCTTGTTGAAGCGGGATATGTAGGCTCTTAAAGTTTCATCCTCTCGCTGCTTGATACTCATCAAGCAAGTCGTAGACTTCTTGTACCGATGACCTCCGATGAAGTGCGCGGTAAATTAAGCACTGAGTTCTTTGAAGGTGCTGATGGAGTTCGGTGTCAGCCGGCTGAACCAAATTCTCACTGCGTCCTTTAACGTTGTAGGGAAGGCCCTACACATGATCGCATCTGCTACTCCTTGAAGGTCTCCAGGTGGTCCAGAGGGTCCCTGACCCCGTCATAACTGTCTATCTGTGGCATGCGGAACTTACTCGGTAGGGGGAAGGAGTTGACGAGGGCGGTGAATGGCTAGTCAGTCCGGTTGACAAGGTCGTCAAGATCACTGGACACTCGCCCCTTGAGAGCGTTCATCATAACCTCCATTTGTTCCTTCAGCGCCTGCATTTCTGCGATAATAGGTGGTAGAGCTATATCTGCGAGGAAAGGGAGGCTCACGTTCTGTCGCTCCAGTTTGCTCGGGGCGTTACTGGCCTGGGGTTCCTCCTGGTTTCTTTTGTTGGCCTGGGGTTCCTCTTGGTTTCTTTTGTCAATGCTGGTTCCTTCTTGATCAACTCCTTGGTTGTCTGGTGTTGCGTTTTTCTGGCGTAGCTGCTCTTCCAGGTCGCGATTTTGTCTGATGAGGCGTTCCACGGCCGCGGCGAGAGTCTTGACTTGCTTCTCGAGGGCGGTCGTGGGTGGTTCCTCTTCTTGAATGTTATTAGTGGTTGCCATTGAGCGGGTGAGCACCATGCAACTTTTGTCCGGGAAGCAGTAATATGACTTTACACTACACGTTCCCCATAGATGGCGCCAAATGATGATGCCGAAAATATCACCAGTAAGCCACACGATCCTCATGCGCTCCAAATAGCACCTGCATAGCAAAAAGAAAGGACCTAGTAGAGAGCATCGGTGTGGTACCGGCCAAATACCCTCCGAAGGTCAAGTCATAACTATTCTCACTTCTCTAGAGTGCTAGAGAGGGTAAATTATGCGTACCTTGGTTCGTGAGAGTGCTTGGGTTTTTATAGTAGTAGGGCTTGACCCCTTTTCCTTGGAGTCTTTTCCTTATAGGAATCTCTTTAGGCGCATTTTGCGAGATCCTTTCCATATAGGAATCCTTCTTACAAAATGTGAAGGGTAAGTCATTTACTTATACACGCAAACGTGGTTAGCAAGCATTCTTTGACTAGTACCGTCAGCTTATATTATGCCTTCAGTCTTCATACCGTCAGTTTCAGGATGACCCTTCAGCTTTATTATCCCGTCGGCCTATGGTGCCTCTACTTACAACTTTATCCCGCCGTCAGTTATTAAACAAGGGCTGACAGCCTAGTAGATACCGTCACCCATAAGCCGTTGGCTTATCTTACTTGACCAATTTCTTTTATCCTTATCAAATCTCTTTTTTTGTATTGGCATCGTTTCACGTAATTTTCTATCTATTTTATAAAAGCAATTGACTGGTTTGATTATTGTATTGATATCATATTCTGCCTTTGGATACAATTTTGTGTCCTTTGATTACTGTGTGATTGTTCGGTCCTTCTTTGGGAACATAACACACCCTGGACTGAAAAAGATTATATAGAAGCAACCAAATCTATGCAAAGTCATGAACAGTCCGGTCGTATCTAGTATATCTCAGAAATTTTTTTGACGAAGGACCGAACAATCACATTCGCGTTGCAATTTTTCATCTGGCTTGTCAAATTGAGAGATCGGCAAGAGGTTGACTTAAAAATAAATAAGAAAGAAGTTTTATTGGGAGGAGAGTATCGGGTATAAGAGAGAGGAGAGCATATATATTTAATAGAAAAAAAATAAATCAGATTTAAAATTTAGAAAAAAAGTATTAATGTGTAAAATATCAAAGGGGTGTTTGGTAAAGTAGTTTGTAATGTGATTTTTATAGTTTTTTGGCAAAGTAGTTTGTAATGTGATTTTTATAGTTTTTTTTTTTGTAATTTTTTTTAAAAAATGTGAATGAAAAAATGTGTAACGTATTTTTATTATTATTATCATTATAGAGATCTGAACTAAAAGTCAGGGACTTCAGTTTTATATATAAAATATAATAATAATAATAGTAAAACAATTTCAATTGAATTAAATTTATTAAAAATATTTTTTTAAAACTAAAGGGCCGTTTGGTAATGTTGGTAACGTATGAGTTAAAAAATGTGTGAAAATATGTATAATGTTATTTAAAAATTGAAAACATGTTGATAAACAACTCTACCTAATGGCCTTAAGTTTCACCCAAATGTTGTTGTCGCGTGGGAAAGGGGAAAAAAAAAATCAATAAATATAAGGATGAATGAAGAAGCTTATAGGATGAGTTAGAGATAAAAAGAATGGTTGAAAATTGAAAGGATTAAGTAAGGTTCCTGTTGACGTGTGTCTTGAGAGCACACATTAAATTATTCATTTTTTGAAAATATTTCACATAAATTGAAAAAATTGTCAAATCTATTAAAGTAAAAGATATTACTAATATGTGCCATTAGTAAACTAATTTTGAAAAAAAAATTTCAAAAATTCAAAAAATTTTGACAATTTTTTCAAATTTCAGTAAATCTTTTTTAAAAATGGATTTATTTACATATACCCGCGTACACGTTAACTGGACCCTTAAGTAAAAGTAAACAATATTTACTGTTTTCTATGCTCCTGATTCTGCAGACGGGTGCTATTGGACATTTGGTGGAAAATGTCAGGTATAATATAAATTTCTTGAAACTAACAAAGCTATAAGCCCAAGTTACGTCAGGAATTTTACTTAAAGAGTCTGGGGACTAACAAGCTATAAGCCTATAAAGCTACTTCAATCAAGGAAAATTTTGAAAATCCAGGGGGATGACGAGACTGATGAAGGAAGAATCAAAGTTATGACGAGGAGAAAAAGTAAATAAAAAAAGGAAAAAGTTATTAAAAAAATGGTCAAAAAATATAAATAATGGTTGACGTGTGTCTTGAGAACACACATTAAATTATTTATTTTTTGAAAATATTTCACATAAATTGAAAAATTGTCAAATCTATTAAAGTAAAAGATATTACTAATATGTGCCATTAGTAAACTAATTTTGAAAAAAAAATTTCAAAAATTCAAAAAATTTTGACAATTTTTTCAAATTTCAGTAAATCTTTTTTAAAAATGGATTTATTTACATATACCCGCGTACACGTTAACTGGACCCTTAAGTAAAAGTAAACAATGGGTCTGTTTGGATTGAACTTATTTTGCTGAAACTGAAAACTGAAAACTGAAAACACTGTAAAAATAATTTTTAAATGTGTGAATAGTATTGTGGGACCCATTTTTAATGAAAAAGTTGATAAAAAGTGGAGTTTGTGGGATCCGTAAACAGTGCATAAGAACACTGTTCACAGAAACCGGTCAACCATTGTAGGCTGAACCAAAAAAAAAAAAAAAAAAAAAAAGAGGGAAAACGCAACATTAGAAACGCAACTTGAGATAATCCGAATCCAAACTCTCTCAATATTTACTGTTTTCTATGCTCCTGATTCTGCAGACGGGTGCTATTGGACATTTGGTGGAAAATGTCAGGTATAATATAAATTTCTTGAAACTAACAAAGCTATAAGCCCAAGTTACGTCAGGAATTTTACTTAAAGAGTCTGGGGACTAACAAGCTATAAGCCTATAAAGCTACTTCAATCAAGGAAAATTTTGAAAATCCAGGGGGATGACGAGACTGATGAAGGAAGAATCAAAGTTATGACGAGGAGAAAAAGTAAATAAAAAAAGGAAAAAGTTATTAAAAAAATGGCCAAAAAATATAAACAATGGTTAAAGAGATCAATAATACCTATCGCAGAAAATTTCAGGCCAAAAAAATCTGGAAATTTCAAGACATCAATCTCTTTTTTTGTGTTGGCATCGTTTCACGTAATTTTTTTTTTTTTTTTTTTGAGGGCAATTTTCTATCTATTTATAAAAGCAATTGACAGACTGGCTTGATTATTGCATTTGATATCATATTCTTCCTTTAGATACAATTTCGTGTCCTTTGATTACTGTGTGATTGTTCGGTCCTTCTTTGGGAACATAACACAACTTGGACCGAAAAAGATTACACAGAAACAACCAAATCTATGCAGAGTTATCAACAGTCCGGTCTTATCTATGATATCTCAAAAAATCTTTTGACGAAGGGTCGAACAATCACATTCGCGTTGCAATTTTTCATCTGGCTTGTCAAATTGGGAGACAGGCGAGAGGTCGACTAAAAAATAAATAAGAAAGAAGTTTTATTGGGAGGAGAGTATTGGGTATGAGAGAGAGGAGAGCATATATATTTAATAGAAAAAAATAAATCAGTTCTAAAACTTAGAAAAATAATATTGATGTGTAAAATACTAGAGAGGTGTTTGTTAGAGTGGTTTGAAATGTAATTTTTATAATTTTCTTTCTAATTTTTTGAAATGCATGAATGAAAATGTGTGTATCGTTGTTTTACTATTATTATTATTATTAGGGAGATGTTAAAAGTTAAATATCAAACTGGCATTAATTTACGTTTGTACACATGACTTGAGCAGTAACTAACAATGGATGATTTTTGCTTTTATCCTTTACCCAAAGTATATAACATGTCTTGTCAAAATAAAAAGTGCCAGTTGGACTATTGCACTCTCCCTTCACTCTTCGATCAAGTCTAGACTTTTTTTCAACAACCCATCATTATCGTCTGCGGTAAATGCATTAGTTCTCAACGTTGGAAAACCTGTTTCCAGAGAGATTACGGCCTCGGCTCCATATGTCATTGAGAAAGGGGTCTCTCCTGTTGACTGTCGAGGCGTTGTTCGACACATCCAAAGTACATGTGGTAATTCCTCCACCCATTTTCCCTTTGCTTCGTCCAACCTCTTTTTAAGTCCATTCACTATAACTTTGTTGACAGCTTCAGCTTGCCCATTTCCTTGAGAATAGGCCGGAGTGGAATATCTATTCTTTATCCCCAGGTCAAAATTGTATTGCCTGAAGGCTTTACTATCGAACTGAAGGCCATTATCCGAGATAATGGTGTGGAGAACCCCGAATCGAGTAACGATATTCTTCTAGATAAATCTTTTGACATCTATATCTCTGATATTAGCCAAAGGTTCAGTTTTGACCCACTTAGTAAAATAATTCGTGCCGACCAGTAGATACTTTTTGTTTCCTAGTACTTTAGAGAAAGGATCTACAATATCTAAACCCCATTGAGCAAAGGGCCAAGGGCTAGAAAGAGGATTAAGAACTCCTTCAAGCTGGTGGATGTTTGAATCTCTGACACTGGTCACATTTTCTAACATATTCTTGTGCTTCTTTCTGCATACCTGGCCACTAGTATCTTTAAGTAATGGCTTGGTGAGATAGGGATCTTCCGCTCGTGTGACTTCCGCAAATTCCTTCATGTAGTTCCTCTAGGAGTAACTCTGATATCTCGGGATGTACACAAAGCAGATATGGCCTAGAAAAATAACATTTATACAACTTTTTGTCCTCGGACAACCAAAATCGAGGAGCTTTCCTTCGTATTTTCTCAACTTCTGCTTTCTCCTTAGGCAATATATTCCTTTTGAGGAATAGCTGTATAGGGTCCATCCAACTTGGCCCTAAATTGACTTAATGGATCTAGAGCAAATCTTTCCTCGTTGGGGGTGGGAATGCATAAATCCTCTTACCTGGCCTATGATCAGTCTTGAATCTGAAAACATTTTCACTGCCTTTCCACCCATTTTCTGGACCATCGCCATTCCCATCAGCAAAACTTCATATTCCGCTTCGTTGTTTGTAGTCGAGAATCCTAACCTTAAGGACTTTTCAATGGTGATCTTTTCAGGGGATACCAGAACTAGCCCCACTCCTGCTCCCCGCTGGTTTGCTGCTCCATCCACATATACTTTCCAAGATGAGGAGTCTTGTGTGGAGATTAGTCCAACTGATTTTTTATCCATGCCATGTTGCTTCACCTCTGCTTCTTCTAGAAGTTTAGCAAACTCAGCTACCAGATCGGTGAGGACTTGGCCTTTTACAGAGGTATGAGGCATATATTTGATGTTGAAAGCCCCTAGAATCGTGCCCCATTTAGCAATCCTCCCGGTATAATTTGCACTTTGAAGTATGGATTTGAGCGGTAATTGGGTTAGAACAACCACGGTGTGCACCTGGAAATAATGGGGGAGTTTTCGTGTAGCATGCACTACTGCCAAGATGGCCTTTTCTAGGGATAAATACCACACCTCGGCTTCATGAAGTGACTTATTTACGTAATAGACTGGTTTTTGGATGCCACTGTCTACTCGTATAAAAAAAAAACTTATCGCATGAGAGGCTACCTCTAGGTAGTCAAACAGAACTTCGTCCACCTTAGGACTGGACATGATTGGCGGTCGAGATAGGTACTCTTTCAGTTGCTAAAACGCTATAGCACACTTCTCGGTCCATTCAAATCCTTTCCATTTATGCAGTAAAAGGAAAAAGGGTCTGTACCTAACAGTTGACCTAAAGATAAATCGATTCAAAGCAACAGTCATCTCAGTCAGTTTCTAGACCTCCTTGGGGTTCTGAGGTGCTTGCAAGCCATTAATGGCCTTAATCTGATCTGGGTTCACCTCAATTCCCTTGTGAGTCACCATGTAGCCCAAGAACTTTCCAAAGTCTACACCAAACGAACACTTTGAAGCATTTAGAGGTAACTTGTGCTTTCTCAAAATTCCAAAAATGCTCGTAAGATCTCCTACATGCTCAGACACCACTTTGCTCTTCACAACCATATCATCGATATAGACTTAAATGTTCTTGCCCAATTATGGTTCAAACATTTTAGTCATTATCTGTTGATAAGTAGACCCTGCATTTTTCAAACTAAAGGGCATCACTTTGTAGTGATAGTTTCCAATGGGAGTGACAAAAACTGTCTTTTCTTGATCATCCAATGCTAACGGTATTTGATGATATCCTTGGAAGGCATCCAAAAAACTCATCCAAGGATGACCGACCGTTGCATCCACCAACTGTTCTATCCGAGGCATAGGGAAAGGGTCCTTGGGACAGGCTTTATTGAGGTCTGTGAAGTCCATGCACACACGCCATTTCCTAGTCTTCTTTTTCACCACCATCGTGTTGGCTAACCATTGAGGATAAAAACTTCCTTGATAGCCCCTGACTGCTTAAGCTTGGTTACTTCATTTCTGACAGCCTTGGCATGCTTTTTTGAAGGACGTCGAGTGGCTGCTTCTTCAGGGTGATGGAAGGGTTAACATTTAGATGATGGCAGATGAAACTTGGGTCTATACCCGAGGCTTCATACTCGCTCCATGCGAACGCATGAACATTTTCTTTGGGGAATTTAACCAATTGCTCCCTCTTCTGCAAAGGTAGTTTAGCTCCAACTTGAAAGAGCTTCTCCGGATTATCACCAATGATTACCCTTTCTAGATCTTCACATTTCGCCTCATCGGCTGGTCCATTGAAGGGCAATGCTGAGGTTTCTAATTGCTATAAACCATTATTAGCAGTGGCCAAGGTCTCCGCCTCAGGCTGATGTTGGATAGCCACTACCAAGCATTGTCGGGCTGCAGTCTAATTTCCTACTATCTCCAAAACCTGGTCTCTGGATGGGTACTTCATCTTCTGGTGAAGAGTAGAGTAGACGACCCCCAGGGTATAAAGCCAGGGTCTACCCATAATGGCCGTGTAGGGAGAGAAAACATCTATGACGATGAAATCTACTTCCACCACATCCGTGCCGGTCTACAAAGGTAATCTAATCTAACCTTTTGGGACGACCATTTTACCCTCAAAACTTACCAGAAGAGAACTATAGGTTGTTAAGTTTTCAGGTTTCAAATTTAGCCCCCTATACAAGTCAGGGTACATTATGTCAGCAGCACTGCCTTGGTCAATCATCACCCTTTTCACATCGTACCCACCAATTCTCAGCGTAACCACTAGAGCATCATCATTGGGCTGTATGGTTCTAACTTTGTCTTCATCTGAAAAACCTAACACTAACGGTATACCCATCTTGGCTCTCTTAGGCATTGAACTAGACTCCTCGGCTGGATAACGGGACACCGTCATTACCCTGAAAGGACAAGATCTGGTCCTTCCCGAGGTAGCAAAAATAATGTTTATTGTCCCAAGTGGGAGTCTTGAAGAAGCATCTCCTCGAAGCTCTGAGCCCATTTGGCTTCCTCGACCACTAGAATGATGCAAGAGTTGTTTTAACTTCCCTTCTCGGACTAATTGGTCCATATAGTCCCACAAGTTTTTGCAATTCTCAAGAGTGTGTCCATGATCTTGATGATAGTGGTAATAAAGGTTCTGGTTGCGTCTCACAGGATCTCCTGCCATCTTGTTTGGCCATTTGAAGAACGGCTCATTCTTAATCTTCTCCAGTACCTGTTGCACAGGCTCTCGAAACACAGCATTAACCACTTGGGTGTTGGTAAATCTTGGCTGCCCAACAAAGTCTTTTCGAGGTCGGTTATTATTGTACCGGTCCAACCTGAAATCCCTCTTTTCCTTTCTCTTGCAACTGGTCTTCTTCTACTCTTCTGTACTTGTCATCAATTGGCATACACTGGTAATAGGTTTACCAGTTAGAGATTTCCTCAAATCATGCTCGACTGGAAGACTAGCCTTAAAAGTGCTAATGGCCACATCATCGTAATCTCCTTCTATTTCGTTAAACATCTCCCAATATCTATCTTAATAAGCCTTTAGAGTCTTACCTTCCCACATGGACATAGATAATAAGGATCCCAAAGGCCGAGGAATCCTGCTACAAGTAATAAAGCGAGCACCAAAAGCTCGGGTGAGTTTCTCAAAAGAGTCAATAGAGTTCACCTTTAAATCGTTAAACCACTTCATCGTCACTGGGCCCAAGTTAGATGGAAAACCTTACACATCAAGGCCTCATCTTTGGAGTGAACAACCATCCTTTGATTGAAATGGCTGACATGTTCTACTGGGTCTATTCGACCATTATAAATGGTGAACGTGAGTTGATGAAATCGTCGAGGAAGGCTTGCATCTTCTATGTTTCGTGTGAAGGGTGACATAGAAACTTGACTCAACGCCTTGTTCATGGCATTGTTCCCCAAGCCTTTGCAAGGTGGGCTTTTGTATCTACGTCTATAGTGGTGCTTCTCTTCGTAGGAAAAGGTCTCGCTGGGCGGAGTTTTGGATCTCCGCCTATAACTAGCACCATCTGTCTCTTTAGAGGATGGTTCGGAACTGGGCGATGAACGTCATCGCCGAGCATGACGCAATTCCCTCTTCAACACGTCGATTTCACGTTGCATGTCTCTGTCATTCTTTGCATGGGAAACATGACTCTTCCCTCGAGATTGACTTTTACTGGTATGAGTTGTGTACACACTTCGCTCACGGCATCCTCTCTATTCAAGGCTTCTACGCGGATTGGTATGCTGAGAACGCCTTGATTCTGCTTCATGTAGATTAACATCTACCTGGTGTGATCCTGCTGCTACCTAGTGTGGACCTGCCTCCTCCATCATGCATGTTGTAACCGAATCTCCTTTAGAATAGATCAAGCCTTCCCACAGATGGCAACAATTGTAAGGACTGAAATTGGATTGGACCCAATATAGGATTGCGTTTTAGCCCAAGAAGCCCAAACAATAAATTTATAGAGCGTGGATGAAAGAACTAGATCTACTCCAGAAAAAAAAAACGATAAAATTTGCTAATTTAAGGCTATTAAACACAAGTAAGACCCAGGGGCATGCCCGCGTGCACGCCGTGCCGCATCGCCCCGCATCGTCCCGCACTCCGGAAAAATTGGCTTGTGCCTTTTTCCATTTTTGTGTCCCTAAATTCATTCCATGATTTTAGAGGAGGATTCCAGCAAGCGGTTCGGCGTTCCGAGCGTTTTTGAATTTTTTATGATTTTTCCCATTTTCCGGCTTCCTAAAATCGTAAAAAATAAAATATGTTGAATCTGGCCTCCATATTTTGACAAGTTGAAGATTGGATTTTTCTTAGCATGTGTGCAAAAAATCAGGGCAAGACTCCAAGAATTGCTCCGAAAATGACCCATTATTCCTCCTCAACAAATCAATGTTTCTTCGTGCCAGAGCGGATTTTTTCCTAAGGGCTCTTTAGGGGGGAGGAGGTATTCGGCGATGCACAGGGGCGACCCCTCTTGAGCTTGGCCACGGGTAGGCATGCTCATGACGAGCCCTCAGGCACCCAACCCCGCGTGCTCCATGGCGCGAGGTGGGCCCTAACAGATGTGTCATCAATCACAGTTTTATCGTAAAAAATTGCTTGATTTCTTCTCCTATCCCTTTTTTAGTACATCTTCCCATGCTATATACTACAGTCTTGGTATCATCCCTACCATACATGTGTAAGTCAGATTTTGGGAACTCCTTCCTATCCCATCTAACACCTCCTAAAACCATTAACTAGTAGCTGTAAGGTTACTTGACCACTGTTCAGGCATCTCCTCCACATTAATGCGGCCAGAGAGTTGGCCAATTGTAAGGACTGAAATTGGATTGGACCCAATATAGTGTTGGGTCCTAAAACCATCAACTAGTAGCTGTAAAGTTGCTTGACCACTGTTCAAGCATCACCACCACATTAATGCGGCTAGAGAGTTGGCTAATTGTAAGGACTGAAATTGGATTGGGCCCAATATAGGATTAGGTTTTAGCCCAAGAAGCCCAAACAATAAATTTATAAAGCGTGGATGAAAGAACTAGATCTACTCCAGAAGACAAATGATAAAATTTGCTAATTTAAGGCTATTAAACACAAGTAAGACAAGAAAGTCTGTCCTCGGAGTGGCCTGAGGACCTTATATTATATTGTCTTGTTCATCAACAAAGTTACAAGAGTTCACAATTTTATCATCAAAAATTGCTTGATTTCTTCTCCGATCCCTTTTTTAGTACATCTTCCCATGTTATATACTACAATCTTGGTATCATCCCTACCATACACATGTAGGTTAGATTCAGGGAACTCCTTCCTATCCCATTAACACCTCCCAGAACCATCAACTAGTAGCTGTAAGGCTGCTTGACCACTATTCAGGCATCACTTCCACATTAATGCGGTCAGAGAGTTGGTTAGGAGGCATTTAACGCGGAGGTAGTAGCTTTTTGAAGATATTTGTTGCCCTTCTCCTTTCTTACGCCTTATCCAATGTCTAACTCTTAGTTGTGATGTAATTTCGAAGAAAGTCAATGATAATATGGCACTCTTACTGACCTCGGACCCTTGTTGCCGAGATGGCTTTTCTCCTCGAACATTCGTAGGATTTATCTCATATTATCTCTACTTTTCTCTTTACTCCGTTCCCCTTATAATCATATATGGACATCCTCGAATTGACTAATGTCCTCGGATTGGGCCATAGGCCCAGTTAGTACAGCCTAAACAGTACCTTCTGATTAACTGGCCCCCACAATATATATATATATATATATATATATATATATATATGTATAAGATTTAAAAAAAAAAGATTTATATATATAATTCCTAAAAGAAAGGTTTAAGCAAATACATATTAAATAAGTACCAAAAAAAAAAAAATAGTAATCCAATAGCCAAGTATACCTTATATTTGGTTATTTATATGATATAATTATATATTTGAATCAGCTTTAATAATAGACCTGAGTGAATTTTTGTCAACAATTATTTATCATACTTTTTAGGATTTTACTAATGTCACATTAATTTCCATTTTTGGAAAAAAATTTCTCTAGAATTAAAAAAGTAATGATAATTTTTTCAATTCTGGAGAAAATGTTTCCAAAAGTAAAAGACGAAAAGCACCTTTTAGTCCCTACATTTTCAAACAATTCCCATTTTAGCCCCTATATTTTATTTTTACCGCTTTTAATCCCTATCCTAGAAAATGCTTCCCGTTTTAGTCCCTGTCGTTACATTAGAAACGGAGAAAGCTGACGTAGAAAACGGCAAGAATAAATAATACTAAATGAATGTCCATATGGCCTAAATTAATAATAAAAAATGCCACATCAGCATTTAAATTAAAAAAAATTAATTTATTAATTTTAACTAAATATAAAAAATTAAAAACCGAATTAAAAACTAAAAATCACATGAATTGAGATCTAAGTGTGTCTTGAACAAGAGCAACAAGAACACAAACCCAGATCTAAGAACAAAAACCCAATAATTAAAATCCAAAAATTAAAAATCTCAAAATCACAATTTTCTCAAACCCAGCAAAATCATCAAATCCTAAAACCTCAAAGTATCAAATCAATCCAAAAATACAACACAACCAATCCAAACAAAAAAAACCTCAAACTCAGAAAAACACATCCCAAGCAAGTTGAACCTAGCAAACCCACCTCAAGCAAACCCAGATCCGGTGGCCATTACTAAGAGAAAGAAGAAGAAAAACGTCTTTTTTTTTTAGGGGGGGTAATGGGAGAGAAGAACGACGTCATTTTGTGAACGTTCAGGGCGTTGGTGGAAGGCATGAACCGAAAGTTCGCGAGGGTTCAAGACGTTCCGGCGTACGGTCACGTGACGAGCCAGTAGTACTTCCACAAGGTCTTCAAGGTGTACACGAAGCTCTGGAAGTACCAGCAAGATCACTGGTCGGAGCTTGTCGACTCCAGTCTCCATTGCTGGGAAATCGGCGAGATCGCCAACTCTACTTCGGCTAGTACACGCGGACTAGCAAGGCCAGGTTTCTCATCGAGGCTTACGTGTTCTACGAGGCGATTCTCAATAGGCGCTACTTCGAAGGATCCAAAGGCTTCGGTAAAGATCTCGAGGTTAGGTTCAAGGAATTGACATTGGGTGATGGGGTTTTTTGTCCCTAGGTTCGTGGCTTTCTTCAGGCGTGGTGGTTGATGGGTTTTTCTGAGTTTGAGATTTTTTTGTTTGGATTGGTTGTGTTGTATTTTTTGATTGATTTGGTACTTTAGGGCTTTAGGATTTGATGATTTTGCTGGGTTTGAGAAAATGGTGATTTTGAAATTTTTAATTTTTGGATTTGAATTTCTAGGTTTGTGTTCTTAGATTTGGGTTTGTGTTCTTGTTGTTCTTGTTCAAGACACTTAGATCTCAATTCATGTTATTTTTGGTTTTTAATTCTATTTTTAATTTTTTATATTTAGTTAAAATTAATAAATTAATTTTTTTTAATTTAAATGCTGATGTGGAATTTTTTATTATTAATTTAGGCCACGTGGACATTTAATTTAGTATTATTTATTCTTGCCATTTGCCACGTTAGCTTTCTCCATTTCTGATGTAACAACAGGGACCAAAACAGGAAGCGTTTTTCAAGATAGGGACTAAAAGCGGTAAAAATAAAATGTAGGGACTAAAATGGAAATCTCCTGAAAATGTAAGTACTAAAAGGTGCTTTTCGCCAAAATAAAAAGCTTAATGTGTGCCTTTTACTAAGGAAAGTTTTGGGAACCACCAAGAATCCAGCCTAGGGAAAATTGGGGCCTAATTGGGAATGACCGTATCGGATCCCTTCAGTGGCAGGAATAGGTGCATACTATTTGGAGGATCTAGATGAAAAAACTATACTCCACCCTTGGAATGTAAACAATCTAAAGAGGTATTATTATTAATAAAAATAGTCCTGTCAGTTTCCCTTTAATTTATTCCGATCATATATCATGTGTTTCCTCATCTATTGAAGTATTAAATAGAAACTAAGTTATGTCAAGTTCCTCGGACTACAAATTTAGTGGAAATTAATACCCTATGACATCACGAAATATTGATGCAAAAGAAACTTGAAAATCGTATGGTTTACATACATCTCTTGTACGTATGAGATTCTCTAAATTTTTTTTTTCATTAACTTCATCGCTAGGTTCGGGATCCTTGGGACGAGCAGCACAGCTAAGATGAGATTGAGAAAGTTCAAAAAAAGCACCAAGAAACACAACGGACAAAGGACAGATACGTCCTTCTCAATCACCCAATGATGCAGAAAGGAACCAGAAGGCTTGGAGAGTAACAATTCATGAACAGGGACAGCTGGTACCTCGGGCAACCCAGAAAGAAGAAATATAAAGAGAAGTAACCAGGGAAACCATCAACCTGGCAAAAATGGATTCGGCTCACCCGAGAAAAATGACAAAAAGAAGGACAGCCAAAAAGTTGAGTCTGAAAAGGGAAGGTTAGAAGCCTTGGGGACTTCTAAGTATGCTTTGTAAAAGTTTTCATGCAAAAACGCCGAAATTTTATTTCGAACAAAATTCTTGTTTGTTGGCATTTTCATCCATTATTAAATTGAGTTTTTTTTTTCTTCCACAAAATCTCTTTGCTATTTGTATAAGGGACTTCCAAAAATGCAATGAACAAACATCCTATTTCGGACAAAATTCTTGGCTGGTGGCATTTTTGCACAAAATTAAACCGGTTCTTTTTTCCCAACAAAATATCTTTGCTATATGTATATTTGACCTCAAAATATTTTGTGTAAAATTTTTTGAGAAAAACCGCCAATATTTTATTTTGCGTAAAATTCTTGTCCTGTATGGTTTGAGTGCATTTTTGTCCAAAATTAAAACGAGTTTTTTTTTCCTGCAAAATATCTTTCTTTTTTGTATCCGAGACATCTAAATATTCTATGTACAACTTTTTGAGCAGAAACTACGATACTTGATTTCAGACAACTGGGGAATTTTTGTACAGAATTTACCCAATTTTTTTTTCAAAATAATTTTTCATTTTTTTCTTGGACCACTAATTATTCTATCAGCATGTTTTGGTGCAAAAATGACGACATTGTAATCCTATCAAAATTTTTGAGCAGTTGGACAAATGGGCATTTTTGAACAAATAATATACGAGTTTTTTTTTTCAATACAATTTTACAATTGTTTCTAAGACATCTGAATATACTATCTACAAGTTTTCGTGCAAAAATGGCGACATTGCATTCTGGTCGAAATTATTGACCTGTTGGAACTAGGGCATTTTTGTATAGAATTTGCCCAAAATTTTTTTTTTCAAAAGAATTTTTTATTTTTTTATTGGACCACTAATTACACTATTTGCAAGTTTCGGTGCAAAAATGACAAAATTGTATTCCTGTCAAAATTCTTGACCCGTCGGAAAAAAGGGCATTTTCATACAAATATTATATGATTTTCTTTCTATAGAATTTTCCAATTGTTTCTGAGACCTGTAAATAAACTATCTACAAGTTTTCATGCAAAAATGGCGACATTGCATTCTGGTCGAAATTCTTGACCAGTTGGAACTGGGGGCATTTTCGTACAGAATTGTTTAAAAAAAGAATTTTTAATTTTTTTTCTTGGACCACTAATTATGCTATTTGCAAGTTTTGATGAAAAAATGATGACATTGTATTCCTGTCAAAATTCTTGACCAGTCGGACAAAAGGGCATTTTCGTACATATATTATACTAGTTTTTTTTTTTTTTTTTTTTTTTTTTTTTTTTTTTTTTTTTTTTTTTTTTTTTTTTTTCTATTGAATTTTCCAAATGTTTCTAAGACCTCTGAATATACTATCTACAAGATTTCGTTCAAAAATGACAACATTTCTTTCTGGTCTAAATTCTTGACCAGTTGGAATTGGGGGCATTTTCGTATAGAATTTACCCAAAATTTTTTTCTCGAAAGAATTTTTAGTTTTTTTCTTGGACCACAAATTACGCTATCTGCATGTTTCGGTGCAAAAATGACGACATTGTATTCCTGTCAAAATTCTTGACCAGTCGGACAAAAGGGCATTTTCGTACAAATATTATACGATTTTTTATTTTTTTTCTATAGAATTTTCCAATTATTTCTGAGACCACTGAATAAACTATCTACAAGTTTTAGTGCAAAAATGGGGACATTCCATTCTGGTCGAAATTCTTGACCAGTTGGAACTGGGGGCATTTTTGTACAAAATTTACCACAATTTTTTTTAAAAAGGAATTTTTAATTTTTTTCTTGGACCACTAATTACGCTATTTGCAAGTTTTGATGCAAAAATGACGACATTGTATTCCTGTCAAAATTCTTGACCAGTCGGACAAAAGGGCATTTTCGTACAAATATTATATGAGTTTTTTTTTTTTTTCTATTGAATTTTCCAAATGTTTTTGAGACCTCTGAATATACTATCTAAAAGATTTCGTGCAAAAATGACGACATTTCATTCTGGTCTAAATTCTTGACCAGTTGGAACTAGGGGTATTTTCGTACAAAATTTACAAAAAAAAAATTTTTCGAAAGAATTTTTAATTTTTTTCTTGGACTACTAATTACGCTATCTGCATGTTTCAGTGCAAAACTTACGACATAGTATTCCTGTCAAAATTCTTGACTAGTCGGAAAAAGGATCATTTTCATACAAATATTATAAGAGTTTTTTTTTTTCTTTTTTCCTACAGTATTTTACAATTGTTTTTGAGACCTCTGAATATACTATCTACAAATTTTCTTGCAAAAATGGCGACATTGCATTCTGCTTGAAATTCTTGACCAGTGGGATCTGGAGTCATTTTCGTACAAATATTATTAGAGTTTTTATTTTTTGGTATAAAATTTCCAAATGTTTCTGAGTCCTCTAAATATACTATCTACAAGATTTCGTGAAAAATGGAAACATTTCATTCTGGTCTAAATTCTTGACCTGTTGGAACTGGGGGCATTTTCGTACATAACTTACCCAAAATATTTTTTTCAAAAGAATTTTTAATTTTTTTCTTTGACCACTAATTATGCTATCTGCAAGTTTCGGTGCAAAAATGACGACATTGTATTCCTGTCAAAATTCTTGACCAGTTGTACAAAAGGGCATTTTTGTACATATATTATACCAGATTTTTTTTTTTTTTTTTTTTTTTTTTTTTTTTTTTTTTTTTTTTCCAAATGTGTCTAAGACCTCTGAATATACTATCTACAAGATTTTGTGCAAAAATGACAACATTTCATTCTAGTCTAAATTCTTGACCAGTTGGAACTGGGGGCATTTTCATACAGAATTTAGCCAAAATTTTGTTTTCAAAAGAATTTTTAATTTTTTTCTTGGACCACTAATTACGCTATCTGCATATTTTGGTGCAAAAATGACGACATTGTATTCCTGTCAAAATTCTTGACCAGTCGGACAAAAGAGCATTTTCGTACAAATGTTATGCGAGTTTTTTTTTTTTTTTTTTTTTTTTTTTTTTTTTTTTTTTTTTTTTTTTTTTTCTATTGAATTTTCCAAATGTTTCTTAGACCTCTGAATATACTATCTACAAGATTTCATTAAAAAATGACAACATTTCATTCTGGTCTAAATTCCTGACCTGTTGGAACTGGGGGCATTTTAGTACAAAATTTACTCAAGGTTTTTTTTTTTTGTTCATAAATAATTTTCTATTTGTTTCTTGGACCTCTATATATGCCACCTACACGTTTTTGATAAAGAAACGGCAACATTGCATTCTAGTCCAAATTCTTAACCAGACGGACATAGGGGTATTTTTGTAAAAAATTTACTCTAGGTTTTTCTTTTTTTCTAAAAATTTTCAATTTGTTCCTTGGACCTCTATATATGCTACCTACAAGTTTTCTAGCAAAAATGACGGCGATATTGCATTTTTGTCCAAATTCTTGACCAGACAGACTTAGAGATATTTTCGTACAAAATGTAGTTGGGGTTTTTTTATTTATTTATTTTTTATTACAAAAAAATTTTCTATTTGTTTCTTGGACCTCTATATACACTACCTATAAGTTTTCGTGCAAAAATAGCAACATTGCATTCCGGTCAAAATTATGGACAAGACGGACATATGGGCATTTTCATACAAAATTTACTCGTGGTTTTTTTTTTTTTTTTTTTTTTTTTTTTTTTTTTTTTTTTTTTTTTTAAAGGATTTCTATTTGTTTCTTGGACCACTATATATGCCACCTATAAGTTCTCGTGCTAAAATGGCGATATTGCATTCTAGTCCAAATTCTTGACCAGACTGACATAGGGGCATTATCGTACAAAATTTAGTTGAGTTTTTTTTTTTTTTTATATTTTTTTTATTTGTTTCTTGGACCTATATATATATGCTACCTGCAAGTTTTGTACAAAAACAATGACATTGCATTCTGGTCCAAATTCTTGACTAGACGAACCTGGGGCATTTTCGTACAAAATTTGCTTGAGTTTCTCTTTTTTTTTTTGTAAATAAAGTTCTAATTGTTTCTGGGACCTCTATATATGCTACCTACAAGTTTTCGGGTAAAAACAGCAATATTGCATTCCTGTCCAGATTCTTGACCAGGCCGATGCTGGGGCATTTTGTACAAAATTCGCTCGAGGTTTTATTATTTTTTTTTCTTAAAGGATTTTCCATTTGTTTCTTGGACCACTATATATGCCACCTGAAAGTTCAAATATGTGTATAAACACCCTTGAACGTTTAGACCACCAATTTACAAATTACCAATTCAAGCTTTATATCAAACAATTAATGTGTGGAACATGAACAAAAGCTTAATACAGAATTGGTAAACAAACTATGCCAATTAAAACCACATTCATAGCAGAAAATAAAAGGCAAAGATAAAGGGAAAAGAGATGCAAACACAAGGACAACACACGATGTGTTATCGAAGAGGAAACCGAAGCCCTCGGCGTAAAACCTCTCCGCCGCCCTCCAAGCGGTCAATAATCCACTAGAAAATGTAGTTGGGATACATGAACAGCAATAGACCCTCCAAGCCTAATCTACCCGATGTACCTAAGCCCTCCAAGCTTCTTGCTCCAACGAGGTTGCGCCGAACCTTTTTCTTTTCTAGCTTACCGGATTCCGCTACTTGACCATAGCATCCACCATCCTTGGCATCTTCCAATGCTTCCCAAAGCTCTAAAACACTCAACACTCTAAATGGGTGTGGGTAGTGTTTGGATAGAAATCTCCTCTCAATAGGTATGACAATGAGAGAGGGAATGAGAAGAGACTACAAAGATTTCTCTCTAAGAATGAGTATCTCTCTCTAATTGGGTGGGTGTTTTGAAGAAACCTCTCTTAGGGTTTTTCTCTCTGAATAGCCACCCCTATTATGTGGGAATGAGGGGTATTTATATTGGTGTGAGAATGGAATGCGAAAAGTCAATTTTTCAAAAAACAGGGCTGGCTAGCGATTTGACCTCGTGACTTGACTGAGTCGCGAGTTCAAGCCACGAGCTAACTGAGTGGCCAGTCTAGATTTTTGTCCTGTAGTGCTCCAGCTGGCATGACTGTTCAGCTCCCTTGCATGCTCTGCGCGTGTGCAACTTTTGGCGGCTTGCAAGCCGCGAGCCTCCCGCGAGATCCAGCCACGAGTCCCTGCTTCACTGCATTGTCTTGAGTAATTCTTCACACTCTCTCACACACTACCCTTACATGATTCTCACCTAAATATAGGGTTTCTAAGTGCTGTATTACAAGCAAATTTGTTATAGAATAAAGCCAACACATGGTTGATTAAATTCAACCTTACACCACCTATATGTTCTCGTGTTGAAATGACAAACGTGCGTTCTGGTAAAAAATTCTTGACCGTCATAGGGGCATTATCATACAAAATTTAGTGGAGGTTTTTTTTTTTTTCCTAAATAATTTTCAATTTGTTTCTTGGACCTATATATATGCTATTTAAGAGTTTTTGTGCAAAAACGGCAACATTGCATTCTGGTCCAAATTCTTGACCAGATGAACTTGTGGGCATTTTCGTATAAAATTTACCCAAGGTTTTTATTTTTCTATTTTTTTTATTTTTTTTCATAAATAATTTTCTGTTAGTTTCTTGGACCTCTATATATGCCACCTACAATTTTTCGGACAAAAACGGTGACATTGCATTCCAATCCAAATTCTTGACCAGACGGACCTGGGGGCGTCATCGTACAAAATTTACTCGCGTTTTTTTTTTTTTTTTTTTTTTTTTTTTTTTTTGTAAACAATTTTTTATTTGTTTCTTGGACCTCTATATATGCCACGTACATATTTTCGGGCAAAAACGGCGATATTGCATTCCTGTCCAGATTCTTGACCAGACGGACGTTGGGGCATTTTGTACAAAATTCACCCGAGTTTTTTTTTTTTTTTTTTCCAAAAGAATTTTCAATTTGTTTCTTGGACCTATATATATGCCACCTACAATTTTTCATGCAAAAACGGCGACATTGCATTTTGGTCCAAATTCTTGACTAGACAAACCTCGGGATATTTTCGTACAATATGTAGTCATGGTTTTTTTATTTTATTTTATTTTATTTTATTATTACTACTGAAGAATTTTCTATTTGTTTCTCGGACCTCTATATACGCTACCTAAGAGTTTTCGTGCAAAAACAGCAACATTGCATTTCAGTCAAAATTCATAACCAGACGGACCTATTGGCATTTTCATACAAAATTTACTCTAGGTTTTTTTGTTTTTTTTTTCCTAAAGGATTTTTTGTTTGTTTCTTGGACCACTATATATGCCACCTATATGTCCTCATGCTGAAACGGCGACATTGCGTTCTGGTCCAAATTCTTTACCAGACTAACAAAGGGGCATTATCGTAAAAAATTTACTCGAGGTTTTTTTTTTAAATTTTTTTTAACGAATTTTGTATTTTTTTTCTTGGACCTATATATATATGCTACCTACAAGTTTTCGTGCAAAAATGGCGACATTTCATTCTGGTCCAAATTCTTGACCAGACGGACCTGGGGGCATTTTCATACAAAATTTACTCGAGCTTTTTTTTTTTTTTAAAAGAATTTTATATTTTTTTCTTGGACCTATATATATGCAACCTACAAGTTTTCGTGCAAAAATGGCGACATTGCATACTAGTCCAAATTCTTGACCAAACGAACTTGGGGGTATTTTCTTACAAAATTTACCTGAGGTTTTTTTTTTAATTTTTTTTTTTTAGTAAATAATTTTCTATTTGTTTCATGGACCTCAATATGTGCCACCTACGATTTTTCGAGTAAAAACGGCGACATTGCATTCTAGTCTAAATTCTTGACCAGACGTACCTGGGGGCATTTTTGTACAAAATTTACTCAAGGTTTATTTATTTTTATTTTTTTTGGTAAATAATTTTCTATTTTTTTCTTGGACCTCTATATATGCCACCTACAAGATTTTGGACAAAAACAGTGACATTAGATTTCGGTCGAAATTCTTGACCAGACAGACGTAAGGGCATTTTCGTAAAAAATTTACTCGAGGTTTTTTGTTTTTTTTGTTTTTTTCCTAATGGATTTTTCATTTGTTTCTTGTGCTAAAACGGCAATAGTGCATTCTGGTCCAAATTCTTGACTAGACTGACTAGACCTATATGTTTTCATTGTCCAACTCGGGCAGGAGATCTAGGTGTGGTACCTTTAGGATCAGTCCATTTGGAAGGGGACTTAGGCTTTTATTTCTATTCTCTTTACTTGACACTTCATCTTCTTTTGGTAGGAAATATTTTCTTGGCGACCTGACCATGATTTCCTTCTTGGCTGTTTTGCAGATAAGGCTCACGTTGCTCCGCGGCTCAGCCATACCAACATCCAGGCTCTTAATTATCTTCTGAGGTCTGAAATTTTTGTGAGCGAGGACAGATAGTTGTGAGCCGCCCATTTGATCTTGGATTACGAGCCTTTGTCCCGTACCTTCCAGGACATAGGCTAAGCGATAAGGGCTGGGAGCTCTAGGTTGGCTTGGATTGACATCTCCAAGCCAGGATTTTTATCTCGACGGGATTTTTATCTCGAAGGGATCTTCCTTCGGTCGTCTTGCCAATTCCACAGGCCCTTGCACCGGCTATACAACCACCTCCACAAAACCTTGTCGAGGCAACAACATTTCCTGAAGAGGAGATTGCCTCATCTCGCCTTTCACTAGAGGAGGAGATAGACGGATTTCATTTAAAGCAACTATTCCAAAGGCTCCTCTAATTAACCTATCTGATGCCGAGGAGGATTCAGACAGGAATTCTAGCGTTCGCACCCTCGTTCTAGTAATCGCTTGCCCAGATAACTCCTCTGAAGAAGAGGAAGACGACATGGCCTTGAACAAAGGTAACAAGAGCCTAAGGGAGCTCATAGCTGCTAGGGGTAAGGGGTCAACCTCGAAGGCACCTCCCAAGCCCCAAGCTCAATCTAATCTTCCTCCTCCCTCTTCACAAGTTCCTACTGATCTCGGCCTAAAGCCTAACCTAGACCTGAAGAAGAAAAGGCCAGCCGAGTTGCTTGAGGAAGGTGAGGTGGGCCCTCGATAGGGGACCAAGCACCAAAAGGTGGTCCAAGAGCCTCGGGACAAAAGGTCCCAGTCCGTGGACAGTCGCGAGTAGCAGGATAGGGCTGAAGTGCGTGTAGCACCGCATACTTGGAGCCCTCGGCTCGAGGTGGATGGGGCACCGATTCTTTGGAATGCCTCCGTTTGAGAATACCAGAGGGGCCGATTAGGGTACATAGCTGAAGCATTGGAGCAGCCCATGCTCCTTCCCAAAGACATGGAAGCTTACAGGTGCTTCTCGCAAAATGACCTTTTCTTGTCTCTGAAGAGGGACCTTGCAATGGTAAGAAAGCTTATCCGTTTACAAACAGAAATGCTGAATTGTATTTGATCTTAACTCATATTGTTTTGTGACCTTTGGGCAGATTACTCAACAAGTTTTTGTGGCTGAGGAGTGGTATCGTGATGCTCGTAATTAGGCCGATGCTGAAGCCCTCTCTCGCACCGAGACTAAGAAAACACTAGGGTCTATCAAGCAGGAGCAATACGAGCTGACTAAGAGGCTGAAAGAGGCACAATCAGCTAGCTTAAGTGTAGAGGCTTAGGATCAGTGCCAGAGGTTGTATGTGACTGAGACCAATCTGGCCATAGAGAAACAAACAGTCTTAGATCTCAAGGCCGCATTGCAAAAGACCAAGGAGGAAGTCCAACTTGCCAAGGAAGCAGCTAAGGTTGAGAAAAGAGCTGCATATCAACTCGGCGTGGAGGAGATGCAAGTAAGGCTTATAGAGGAGCTATCAGAGGTATGTAGGGACTACTACAGTGTGACGTTGGACAAGGCCCTCAGCATTGCAGGTGTCCTTGCAGACTCTGTTTGGAGGTTGCCTGGAAGCGTCTTCTATCCCCCAGAGATTCGGGAAGTCCCTGATGGTGCCCCAGAATCTTCTGAGCAATCTGCGACTATCCCAGAGGCTATCCCCTTAACTGATGCTACGAAGGGGTCTAGCCAAGTTGGCGACCAAGGTCAGGGAGCCGAGGGTGAGAAAGGCAAGGGGAAAGGGAAGAAACTTCCTGCCAAGTCAAAAGATGCCACCCAGGAGAAGCCAACAGAGGCTGAGACTCATGGAGCTGATCCCCAAGCCAAGGATGTTCCTCCTTCTCAGCCAAGCCAAAACGAAGACCCTCCTGCTAAAGCTTAACCCCTAGGCTTTCTTATTTTGTATATGTATTATTTTTTTCTTTAAAAAACATCATGTCCGCGCGTAGTGCACAATCTTTATTACTTAATGGAAATGCTCTTCCTTTCCTCTTTTGTTCTTTTGCCTGATGTGATTCGAATTTTATTGCATAGCTCTGAGTTGATGTAACTGTGCCTTCGATTAGAGCTTACAATAATGTTTTGTTTGCTAATATGACTAAGTGTCAAGAGTAGTTGTGAATTGAATCTTAGGTAATGAAGACTAGCATGCATAGACTTACATCATGTGGAATAGAGTAAAAAAAGGGGGGAGGGGGGTAGATAGTTTGTACATTGCACATAAATACAAGTTTAAATTTGCCTTGGGTCTGTTTTAGCTTTAAGTCCTGTTTAAACCTCTACATATATGCATTTTAAGATCACAAAAGGTATAGTTTCGTCCCTATATGTGGTTCAAAAGACCTTACTCATTTTAAGATCCATTAGTTATTAGAGAAGTCATTAGAGTTGGTTAACTTCCTCTAAGCCTATGGTCCGAGGAGCCGCGTTGGACTTAGGTTCTGTTTAGTACATAGATAGTTGCCATAAGTTATTAGTTTCTCCAAGGTTCATGGTCCGAGGAGCCATGCAAGACCCTGGTTCTATCCAATACTTGGATATACATCTTAAGTTATTAGTTTCGCCAAGGTTTGTGGTCCGAGGAGCCATGCAAGACCGTGGCTCTGTCTAATACTTGGATATCTTCCTTAACTTATTAGTTTCACTAAGGTTTGTGGTCTGAGGAGCCATGGAAGACCCTGTTTCTATCCAATACTTGGTTATACACCTTAAGTTATTAGTTTCGCCAATGTTTGTGGTCTGAGGAGCCATGCAAGGCCGTGGCTCTGTCTAATACTTGGATATCTTCCTCAAGTTATTAGTTTCACCAAGGTTTATGGTCTGAGGAGCCATGCAAGACCCTGGTTCTGTCCAATACTTGGTTATATGACTTAAGTTATTAGTTTCACCACGGTTTGTGGTCCAAGGAGCCATGCAAGACCGTGCCTTTGTCTAATACTTGGATATCTTCCTCAAGTTATTAGTTTCACCAAGGTTTGTGGTCCGAGGAGCCATGCAAGACCCTAGTTCTATCCAATACTTGGTTATACACCTTAAGTTATTAGTTTCGCTAAGGTTTGTGGTTCAAGGAGCCACGCAAGACCGTGGCTCTGTCTAATACTTGAAAGGATGTCCAAAGTAGTTAATTTTCCCTAAACCTGTGGTCCGAGGAGCCATCCAGGGCTTAGGTTCTATTGAATTTTACATTTTTTTTTTTACCTTTATATACGATATCTACAAGTTTTCGTGCAAAAACACCGACATTGCATTCTGGTCAAAATTCTTATCCAGTCAGACCAAAGGAAATTTTCGTACAAATTTTACACGAGTTATTATTTATTTGTTTTCCTAAAGTATTTTTCATTTGTTCCTTGGACCTTTGAATATACCATCTACAAGTTTTCGAGAAAAAATGACGACATTGCATTTTAGTCAGAATTCTTGTCAAGTCAGACCTAGGGCCATTTTCGTACAAATTCTACCCCAGTAATTTTTTTTTTCTCCGAAAGAATTTTACATTTGTTTTTTTGACCTTTATATATGTTATCTACAAGTTTTCGTACAAAAACACCAACATTCCATCTCGGTCAAAATTCTTGACCCGTTGGACATTAGGGCATTTTTGTACAAATTTTACCCGAGTTATTTTTATTTTTTTTCCTAAAGAATTTTCCATTTTTTTTTGGACCACTGAATATACTATCCAAATGTTTTTGTGCAAAAATGACGACATTGCTTTTTGGTCAAAATTCTTGGCAAGTCGGACCTAGGGGCATTTTCATACAAATTTTACCCGAGTTTTTCTTTTTTTTCTTTTTTTTTGCAAGAATTTTACATTTGTTTATTTGACCTTTATATGTGATATCTACAAGTTTTCGTGCAACAACGCCGATATTGCATTCCGGCAAAAATTCTTGATCATTCGTACCTAAGGGCATTTCAAACAAATTTTTCCCGAGTTATTTATTTATTTTTTCCAGGTGGACTTTGCATTTATTTCTTGGACCTCTAAATATAGTATTTTCATGTTTTCATGCAAAAATGGCAACATTGCATTCTGGTTAAAATTCTTGGCTAGTCAAACCAAGGGATATTTTCGTACAAATTTTACCCAATTTTTTTTTTCTTTCGAAAGAATTTTACATCTGTCTCTTTGACCTTTATATATGCTATATACAAGTTTTCGTGCAAAAATGCCAACATTGCATTCTGGTCAAAATTCTTGACCAGTCGAACCTAAGGGCATTCTCGTACAAATTTTACCCAAGTTATTTTTATTTTTTTTTCCAAAAGAATTTTCCATTTGTTTTTTGGAGCACTGAATATACTATCTACAAGTTTTCATGCAAAAATGGTGACATTGCATTTTGGTCAAAATTCTTGGCCAATCGAACCTTGGAGCATTTTCGTACAATTTTTTTTTCTTTTTCGAAAGAATTTTACATTTTTTTTTTGACCTTTATATAATATACAAATTTTCATGCAAAAACGCCGACATTTCATTCTGGTCAAAATTCTTAACCAATCGAACTAAAGGGCATTTTCGTACAAATTTTACACGAACTATTTTAATTTTTTTTTCCTAAAGAATATTTCATTTGTTTCTTGGACCTCTAAATATACTATCTACTAGTTTTCGTGCAAAAATGACGACATTGCATTTTGGTCAAAATTCTTGGCAAGTCGGACCTAGGCCCATTTTCGTACAAATTTTTCCCGAGTATTTTTTTTTCTCCAAAAGAATTTTACATATATGTTATCTACAAGTTTTCGTGCAACAACGCCGACATTGCATCCCGGTCAAAATTCTTGACCAGTTGGACTAAAGGGCATTTTTGTACAAATTTTAACTGAGTTATTTTTTTTTTTCCTAAAGAATTTTCCATTTTTTTCTTGGACCTCTGAATATGCTATCCAAACGTTTTCATACAAAAATGACAACATTGCATTTTGGTCAAAATTCTTGGCAAGTCGGACCTAGGGGCATTTTCATACAAATTTTACCCGAGTTTTTTTTTTTCTTTTTTTTTCTCACAAGAATTTTACATTTGTTTTTTTGACCTTTATATATGATATCTACAAGTTTTCGTGCAAAAATGCCAACATTGCATTCCGGAAAAAATTCTTGACCATTCGGACCTAAGGGCATTTTCGTACAAATTTTTCCTGAGTTATTTTTTTAATTTTTTTTCAAGCGGACTCTGCATTTGTTTCTTGGACCTTTGAATATAGTATTTACAGGTTTTTGTGCAAAAACGCCGACATTGCATTCCAGTCAAAATTCTTAACCAGTCAGACCTAAGGGTATTTTCGTACAAATTTTACCAAAGTTATTTTTATTTTATTTTTCCAAAAGAGTTTTCCATTTTTTTCTTGGGCATTTTCATACAAATTTTCACCGATTTTTTTTTCTTTTTTTTTTTTCTGAAAGAAATTTTCATTTGTTTTTTTGACCATTATATATGCTGTCTAGGGCCATTTTAGTCCAAAAGAGTTTTCCATTTGTTTTTTTGACCATTATATATGCTATCTACAAGTTTTCGTGCAAAAACGCTGACATTACATTATGGTCAAAATTCTTGACTAGTCGAACCGTGCATTCTCGTACAAATTTTACCCAAGTTATTTAGTTTTTTTTCCAAAATAATTTTCCATTTGTTTCTTGGAGCACTAAATATGCTATCTACAAGTTTTCGTGCAAAAATTGCGACATTGCATTTTGGTCAAAATTCTTGGCTAGTCGAACCTATGGGCATTTTCATACAAATTTTAACTGAGTTTTTTTTCTTTTTTTTTCAAAATAATTTTACATTTTTTTTTTACCATTATATATGCTATCTACAAGTTTTCGTGCAAAAACGCCGACATTGCTTTCTGGTCAGAATTCTTGATTAGACGAACCTAAGGGCATTCTCGTACAAATTTTACCCAAGTTATATATTTTTTTTTCCAATAGAATTTTATATTTGTTTCTTGGAGCTCTGAATATACTATCTACAAGTTTTCATGAAAAAATGGCGGCATTGCATTCTGGTCAAAATTCTTGGCCAATCGGACATAGGGCCATTTTCATACAAATTTTACCCGATATTTTTTTCTTTCGAAAGAATTTTCCATTTGTCTCTTTGACCTTTATATATACTATATACAAGTTTTCGTGCAAAAATGCCAACATTGTATTCCGGTCAAAATTCTTGACTAATCGGACTAAAGGGCATTTTTTGTACAAATTTTACCTGAGTTATTTTATTTTATTTTTCCTAAAGAATTTTTCAATTGTTTCTTGGACTTCTGAATATGCAATCTACTCGTTTTCGTGCAAAAATGGCGACATTGCATTTTGATCAAATATCGGCGTTTTTCCACGAAAACTTGTAGATAGCATATATAGAGGTCCAAGAAAGAAATGGAAAATTTTTTGGAAAAAAATATTGTATTAATTTTGTACGAAAATGTCCCTAGGTCAGATTGGTCTAGAATTTTGACCTGAATCCAGTGTTGGCGTTTTTCCATAAAAACTTATAGATAGCATATATAGAGGTCCAAGGAAGAAATGGAAAATTCTTTGGAAACAAATGCAAAATTCTTTAGAAAGAAAAGGAAAAAAAAAAAAAAAAACTCTTATCAATTATGTACAAAAATGCCCCTAGGTTAAACTGGTCAAGAATTTTGGCCTGAATCCAATGTCAGCCTATGTGCATGAATGCTTGTAGATAGCACATTAGGAGGTCCAAGAAACAAATGCAAAATTCTTTAGAAAGAAAAGAGAAAAAAAAAAGTTGTATCAATTTTGTACGAAAATACCCCTGGGTCAGATTGGTCAAGAACTTTGACCTGAATCTAATGTCATCGTTTTTGCATGAAATCTTGTAGATAGAATATATAGAGGTCCAAGAAAGAAATGGAAAATTCTTTAGAAATAAAAAAATAAAAAAAACTCGAGTTTTTTTTTGTACGAAAATGCCCCTAGGTCCGACTAGTGAAGAATTTTGACCTGAATCAAATGTCAGCGTGTGTGCATGAAAACTTGTGGATCGAACATTAAGAGGTCCAAGAAACAAATGCAAAATCCTTTAGAAAGAAAAGAAAAAAAAAAAAAAAAACTCGTATCAATTCTGTACGAAAATGCCCCTAGTTTAGATTGGTCAAGAATTTTGACCAGAATCAAATATTGGTTGTAGATAGCATATACAGAAGTCGAAGAAACAAACGGAAAATTCTTTAAAAAAATAAAATGTATCAATTTTGTACGAAAATGCTCCTGGGTCAAATTTGTCACGCCCCAAACCCGATACCCAGATTTGTGACCATGACCGGCATGCTAATATCAAGCCTAAACCTGATATTAACAAGAACCACTTAACTTTTACAAATCTTTTACCGAAAGCTTTCCTTTTCTTTTCAATCCTTGTTTCTTTACTTAAATTATATAACCTTTGACTTGACATTCAGAGCATCTACATTGTACTCCAAAGAATAACATAATCCACCGATCATTTACTTTCCACACTTTTACATAATACATAGCTTGATACTTTAAGGTATACACAACTTTCATTTGATCCTAAAATACACAATAACTATAAAGCTAAACGTCAGAATGCTAATTTAAGATCTATACATATCAAACTAAAACCAGCTCCTTTCAAAACTCGACTAAGGCTCCCTCTGCTCCAAAATAAAACCTGCTAACTGAAAGAGTGGAAGGGGTGAGCTACACAGCTCAGTAAAGGTAAGATATATGAGAATTCAATAAGGATGCATGTAACCAAATCATTTCATTCTATGAATATTCGAACAGGAGAACATCTTTTCATGCATAGTACTTTATACTATTCATAATAATAGCTCATATGCTCATCATAGGAAATAATTGTTCTCCTGTTTCTTATCGGTTTAATATTACTAAAACCTTTTGGATTAAACTTCTTTCACTTCCTGCAAAGTCGCCATACATATATTCTCATTACAAGATAATTATTTTAACTTAAATCAGATAATTGACAACTTTGTATTAAGCTAGAAACATCTTGACTAATAAGAAAACTTTTCTTTATAAACTTGTTCTCATAGAATACTATAACTTTCATGATCATAAAACTTAACGTTTCATAAAAATATATATTTGATAACTTTTAAACATAACTTGTACTTTCGTCAGAAACTTTACCTTTATATCATATCAGAATTTTCAGAAACTTTTATCTTTAATGAACAGCTTTTCTTTTCATTAAAAACTTCTTCTTGCCATGAGAGTTTTCACTTTTCACAATGCATTTAAACAAAATAATTCTCTCATGATTAATAACATAACATAGCTGTTCATAAATAACTTATTAGTTAGCCCGTATCTGATAAGTCTGTACTTATTTGGGAGGCTTCTAGCACCACGGTGCTAGGCATCCAGCATTCCCCACAATGCCAGGTATTCCCGGGATCACATCATCATAATACATATCTTCCAACCATGGGGGTAGGTTGGCTTCCCCCACAAGTTGGCCGTAACCAACAAGGGGCGGGTACAGCAGAGCCAGTCCCACTTAATGGCCAAATCATATAACATTTTCCATGGAAAGCTAGTAATTAACCCCTACTAGCAGAGTTCAGATCACCAGAGGACATAACCCGAAAACATTTTATACTTTACATCATACTGCAATTTCTTATTTTGCATAACATTTCATAATAATAGTATTTCCATTCTTTTCATTAAACATCATGCTCGTGGAATCAATACGCTTAAATCATATACATAAGTTTTTCGAAAACTCACGAACATAACTTTGTCAGAATAATGATTACATGCCATATCTCTAATCAAAAACATTTTAATGCATAATATACTTTAAAATAACCTCATGACTTACCAAATGCTCATATAACTTATCCCTTACCTGAAAGCAGAGGAACCGAGAGCCTAAAGTCGAAGGAGCTTAGACTTGGATACTGGTAACACCTAAACCATAAATCGAAGCTTATTACTATCCATAATTTCCTTGTCATAGACTTACACAATCAACTCAAAGCCTATTTCTTAGAATTAAGGAAATCCTAATCCCACCTCAACGAGGTTCCCACAAACAAAAATACATTCATCAACAACAAGTACAAAATCCTAGAGAAACCAACATTCTTATATTAATCCCATATCTCTAAAAGAGCTAACTTTATTTCAAAAGGTGCTTTAAGGTTAGGGCAATAATGCATGCATAAATATAAAATCTTTTAAGCATGATCATGTAACTATATACATTCATATGATAACATACAACACGTCGGGCAAAACAGCTTCATACATACAACCGTCTCATGGATTAGAACCCCTTCCTTTGAGTTCTAAACCTCAAAACAAGTTACACAAATTTAATCTATGATCTAGACATACCAAAAGATAAGCATATTAAATTATAGCTCAAAACATTCACCCTAACTTGATAATTAAATCCACAAAGTTAGGCATGTCCCTTACTACTCATTGTTCTGTTCCAGCAGCATAGGCTCCATTTGTAAAATACAAACGGGCTGCTCAAACACATCCAATTGTCATGAAAATTTACAGAACTACTCTCCTGTATGTTCAGTATATACCATAAAAATTTCGGAGTCAAAGCATAAACCCATGATTTACTAAAAATCACGTAATACAGCATACTCAAATCTGTCCTGTCTGAAATTCATGCAAATTATAAATTAAACCATTATTTTTATGTTCATCCAAATTCTGTGAGACCACTTCTATAACAGCCACAAGTGTCTTAGGTTTCATAGGAATTATCCCTAGCATCCAAATTCACTATATGCAATTTAATACATAATTTATCATGCATAAACACAGAATCTGTCACAGTGACAGCTTTGCAACATTTTATCATAAATTCATAAACAATTACCAAACAATGGTATTTTCATATGGGGATTTTTATACACTCATAAGACATGTTATAAAACACTTATACATAGTCATTTAACCATTTAAAGCAAAGATACACACAACAAAAATCCCAGCAGCAGCATCAAAAATACTCATCCTAAATTTTTCTTACTTCCTTAATCATATAAAATCATTAATTAGTAAAAACCCTAATCTACCTTCAACAAACCATCAACACAATTTCAAAGCTTCTTAAAACAGCATATATATATATATATATATATATATGTAGACTTACATGAAAGGATTTTCCTTTCCTTGTGGCTGGACCAGAAAGTATGAGAGGTAGAGAGCTTAAGAGAGTTGAAGAAAGTTTCCTTCTTGCTGCTGGATTTTCTGTCTGAGGCAGCCAGCAAAATAGGATAAGAGGAAGACTTTTGGGTGGGATTTTGTCTTTCTTTTGGTGTGTGAACCGGTGGACTTGAGAGGAAGACTCAAGGGAGCTTCCTAGCACTTTCCTTAAGAGAAAAAGAGAGTAAAGTAAGCTGAAATTTCAGACTTGGGTGTTTACCCGTAGGAAATGGAGAAGTAAGGAGCTTCTTGGATGTTCTATTTGTTTGAGAAAGTCAAAGAAGAGGTGAGGTGGAGTTTGGTAATTGCATGGCCAAGTCTTGGTCTATGGGGTTTGTCATCATGCATGTTGTTAGGCTTTACATGTGTTGATTTTCAATTGATTGTATGTGGGTGGAATTTTCACTATAATATCTCATGCATAGTTAAAACACCAACAACTATATATATATATATATATATATCTCATGCATCATGCTTAATTAAAATACCAACTATGTATGTAATAACTTAACCCACTTAAATTATAGTTTGTACATGCTAAATATATATTTATAATACAAATAGTCATTTCAATTATTTATAATCTTTACAATCTCTTATTCAATGACATTATAAAATAATATGTTTATTAAATACTTTTATATTAATTTTTGTAAGTATGTGACTTAAAATATTAATAATACTTAACCACTTAAACACATAGTTTAATTATAAAATTGGGTCGGGGTGTTACAAAATTGGTCAAGAATTTTGACCTGAATACAATATAGGAGTTTTTGCATTAAAATTTGTAGATAGCATAAATAAACGTCCAAGAAACAAATGGAAAATTCTTTTGAAAAAAAAAAATTGTATCAATTTTGTACGAAAATGCCCCTGTATCAGATTGGTCAAGAATTTTTCCCTCAATCAAATATCGGCGTTTTTCTACGAAAACTTGTAGATAGCATATATATGTCTAAGAAAGAAATGGAAAATTCTTTGGAAAAAAAAAATTATATCAATTTTGTACGAAAATGTCCCTACGTCAAATTGGTCAAGAATTTTGACCTAAATCCAATGTCAGCGTTTTTCCATGAAAAGTTGTAGATAGCGTATATAGGGGTCCAAGGAAGAAATGGAAAATTCTTTGGAAACAAATGCAAAATTCTTTAGAAAGAAAAGAAAAAAAAAAACTCGTATCAATTATGTACGAAAATGCCCCTGGGTTAAACTAGTCAAGAATTTTGACCTGAATCCAATGTTGCCCCGTGTGCATGAATACTTGTAGATAGCACATTAGGATGTCCATGAAAAAAGTGCAAAGTTCTTTAGAAAGAAAAGAAAAGAAAAAAGTCGTATCAATTTTGTACAAAAATGCCCCTGGGTTAGATTGGTCAAGAATTTTGACCTGAATCCAATGTCAGCGTTTTTGCATGAAATCTTACAGGTAGCATATATAGAGGTCCAAGAAAGAAATGGAAAATTCTTTAGAAAAAGAAATAAATAAAAACTCGAGTTTTTTCTTTTGTATGAAAATGCTCCTAGGTCCGACTAGTCAAGAATTTTGACTTGAATCAAATGTTAGCGTGTGTGCATGAAAACTTGTGAATATAACATTAAGAGGTCCAAGAAGCAAATGAAAAACTCTTTAGAAAGTAAAGAAAAAAAAAACTCGTATCAATTTTGTACGAAACTGCCCCTGGGTCAGATTGGTCAAGAATTTTAACTTGAATCGAATATCGGCGTTTTTCCATGAAAACTTGTAGATAGCATATATAGGGGTCCAAGGAAGAAATGGAAAATTCTTTGGAAACAAATGCAAAATTCTTTAGAAAGAAAAGAAAAAAAAAACTCATACCAATTATGTACGAAAATGCCCTTAGGTTAAACTAGTCAAGAATTTTGACCTGAATCCAATGTCGCCCCGTGTGCTTGAATACTTGTATATAGTACATTAGGATGTCCAAGAAAAAAATGCAAAATTCTTTAGAAAGAAAAGAAAAGAAAAAAGTTGTATCAATTTTGTACAAAAATGCCCTTGGGTTAGATTGGTCAAGAATTTTGACCTGAATCCAATGTCAGCATTTTTGCATGAAATCTTATTGATAGCATATTTAGAGGTCCAAGAAAGAAATGGAAAATTCTTTAGAAAGAAAGATAATAAAAACTCGAGTTTTTTCTTTTGTATGAAAATGCTCCTAGGTCTGACTAGTCAAGAATTTTGACTTGAGTCAAATGTCGGCATATGCGCATGAAAACTTGTGGATATAACATTAAGAGGTCCAAGAAACAAATGAAAAACTCTTTAGAAAGTAAAGAAAAAAAAAAACTCATATCAATTCTGTACGAAAATGCCCTGGGTCAGATTGGTCAAGAATTTTAACCTGAATCAAATATCGGCGTTTTTGCATGAAAACTTGTAGATAGCATATACAGAGTTCGAAGTAACAAACGGAAAATTCTTTAGAAAAAAAAATTGTATCAATTTTGTACGAAAATGCCCGTGGGTCAGATTGTTCAAGAATTTTGACCTGAATCCAATATAGGAGTTTTTGCATTCAAACTTGTAGACAACATATATAAACTTCCAAGAAACAAATGGAAAATTGTTTGGGGAAAAAAAAACTCGTATAAATTTTGTACGAAAATGCCCCTAGGTCAGATTGGTCAAGAATTTTGACCTGGATCCAATATCGACGTTTTTGCATGAAAACTTGTATATAGCATATATAGAGGTCTGAGAAACAAATGGAAAACTCTTTAGAAAAAAAGAAAAAAAAAATTGTATCAATTGTGTACGAAAATATCCCGGGGTCAAATTGGTCAAGAATTTTCACCTGAATCCAAAATTGGCGTTTTTACAAGAAAAGTTGTACATAGCATATACAGAGGTCCATGAAACAAATGCAAAATTCTTTCGAAAGAAAAGAAAAAAAAAAAACTTGTATAAATCTTGTACGAAAACGCCCCTGTGTTAGGTTGGTCAAGAATTTTGACTTGAATCCAATTTTGGCATGCGTGCATGAATACTTGTAGATAGCACAATAAGAGGTCCATGAAACAAAAGCAAAATTCTGCTCCAGTTGGGTGCTTGATGAGGAAATCTTTCATCTTCTGGTGGTCGTCATAACACGTCACGACAACCACAGAACCTGGGGGGCATCTGATGGGACTGACGAACTCACCATCTGATGGGACTGACGAACTTACCATCTGATGGGACTGATGAACTCACCTTTCTTGGACGACCTCATCGAGACCGACGAGGCTGTCCACTGAGACGAACTAACCACATGTCCATATCACTGACGAAGGTAACAAAAGCATTCAATACAGCCAATAATGTCCCGAGCGGTTACAAGACCAGCTGTACAGACCGTTGGATGCCTCATTAAGGCATACATTACTAAGCATGAGACGTTACCAAAAGAGACATTAAAACCACATTAACAACTACAACGGCTAGGGGCTATGGGAGCATATATAAAGCCCTCACAACACCAACACAAGGTACACAGACACACCTCAAAGCATTTCTAGTTATTCTAATACTTTGTTATTTCCTCAAAGTTCTCTTATACTGACTTTGGCATCGGAGATGTTGTGGCAGGCACCACACCGGTGTCCACCTTAAGGGAGCTACCTTACCAGTTTCACAGTGACACCGATGAAGCTACGGCTCCATCTGGACGAACCTACAAGACTGACGATTTGCACTTCATCAAGTTATACCTAAATAGCTAGGAAGCAAAGAAGATGAGAATGGGTAAAAAGGGTGAGAAACAAAGAAGGACGCACTTGAAGAATTATATATATATATATATATATATTTATATTTTTGATAGGTAAGTAAAGATTTTATTGACTAAATCATTAGATATGTGCTGAAGGTGTGATAGAGACAAATTATTAGATATGAGCAGTTTGATCCAATTCATCATCAAGTTCAAATAACCCTCGTAGCATGGTCAAACAATGAAGATAGCAGATAAACAGGAATTGTTTTGTAATGGATTGATATCCGTATTCAGATTTGACTCTATTTATTAATCAGTTTATAGACGACAGCAAAAGTGATCTAGAATTAGTGAATAAAATTGTGCGCTTTTACAAAGCAGCTAAAAAGGAGTCAGAAGACAGGCTGCAAGATGGGGCTAACCAGAACCACAATACAGCTTACGGTTTGGGCTCATCACCGTCCGTACAATTGGGCTCGGGAGTGCGTGGTCCATCGACCGCCGGATCATCGGCGACCACCGGTGGCTGCTGTTCTTCCAAGCTGGCGAGTAGGGAACCCTCAGTTGGGGTCTGGAACAGGTCCTCTAGATCAGAGTCCTTTCCCAAATCGACGGCCTCATCGCCGTCCGTACAATTGGGCTCAGGAGCGCGTGGTCCGTCGACCGCCGGATCATCGGCGACCACCGGTGGCTGCTGTTCTTCCAAGCTGGCGAGTAGGGAACCCTCGGTTGGGGTTTGGAACAGGTCCTGAGGGGTACTATCGTCTTTCTTCTCCTTCTTCTCCTCCTCCTCCTCGGGTGTCCCTGACAGAGACACCATGACGATCGGCGTGGAATCCACTTCCACTTCCCAGGGCTAGGTCGGGTCGTCGGAGTCTTCGTCGGACCATCCGTCCATTTTTAGGGTTTGGAATCAGAACCCAGATATTCTGACTGAAACCACCACTTATTCCAAGAACAAAGCAAAGCAAATTTCTTCCCCCAGAAATACCGCTCTCTCTCTCTCTCTCTTTCTCTTTGGCTTATAGTTAGATATATATAAAGCAAAGAAAGACCAGACCCAATGCAATATAACCTCAAACTCTCAAATTTATTGCAGCCAAACCTACAATCAAATCGCCATTAACAAGCCCTACCAAACTCTTCTCTGTGAAAGAGTTTTAATTATACTCTCTTTCTCTCTCTTCCTCAAAAGCGCAAAGCACGCCTTGTTCTTAACTCTCTGCCTCTTAGGACAAATGAGAACACACACATATAAAGAGTCTTGGAACTGACAAGGAAATTTTTGAAAATTCAGGTATAGACCTAATTATTATTTGGGTAAAAACTCAAAACTTTTTTAGTGTACCCACGCTTCCATTAGTATCTTATCTTCTCAGAGCATAGTGGGAAAATGTACCAGCATGGAGGTGTTGGGACTAACCAAATCTAGCTATATTGGATTTGGTGGCTCTGATTTGACAAAGTTCTATTTATGTTTCTCATTTCTCATCATGGGTCAGTCAGTTAGCCAGTTTTTTACTTTTAAAAGTTGAACTCTTTGGTTTGGTTCATTTTCTTCTATTTCAGTCAAGTGCTGTAATTTCTAGTTAGTATGGAGCTTAGGTAATTGTGCTACTGTGATGTAAGCAAGGAAAGGAAGGGGGTGGAACTTGGCATCTGGACCTAAAAGACCATGAAATAGGACAGGTGATAGGATCCACCCTCTCCAAATAAATGGTTGTGATCATCTAGTGAAGTGTTTGTATATAAAGAACAATTGACTACTTAAATACAAGCGCAAGCATAGGGAATATGCTTTTAAGAAACTGAAGCTATATAGAACATGTGTTATTGGCATAAAAATCATAAATCAATAAAATAGTTGATGTGGGGGGTAAAGTTCGCCAGTAAACTGTGGGCCATGGTACCCGTACAAAGCCCAACCATAATATGAAGCGAAAACACGGACAGAGGACCCCCAACCTAACCATGTTGGGCCGGGCTTGTTTAAGGGGCGTCCGAGGAGGAGTGCCTCCTCGGACGCACCAAACGGGAGTCCAATTCACACCCTTTACATGGTGAAAGGTCATCTAAAATCAAAGGAAAATGCGAGACGTTCAGGGGGCAACCACAACTGCCGCATTAAATGCAAGGAAGCTACTTTTCCAGCCGCATTAATGTGGAGAGGACAGGAGAACAGTATTATCTTGGCCAGTGCAACTCACAGAAAAGGGGGAGGATGTCCTATGGGACAGGCACTCAAGTAGAGGCCCAGATGATCAACAAGTGTAGGGTCATTATCATTCGAAGGATGCTATATAAGAGAAGAAAACCCCCATGATCAGGGGATCGGAAGCTGGAGAGCAAAAAAGTAAGGAAAGGAAGAGAGAGAAAGAAAGGAATTCTGTAAATGAAACTTTGGGGTACAGCCCTACGAACTGTTATCCCAGGAAACTTAATGAAGTATTCCCACATTCAAACGGTTGCATGGCTTACTAACAATTGCGTTTACTCTGTCAAGACCTAGTTCTACGTCCCACTCTCTACAAATTCATTGTTGAGGGTCTTTTGGGCCAGAATCGCTCGCTCGCTGGGCTTGGGCCCCAAAATCTGTCCCTTACAATTGGCGACGTCTGTGGGAAGAATTTGTGTCTCGACAAGTGAACAGTAAGAAATGGAAGGATCAGGCCCGCGCCAAACCGGACGTGCAGATTCTCAACGGTAGGACAATTTTTTAAATGTTGAACGAGGGAACGACCAAGATAACCAACGAGAGGGAAGCGTGAACACCTCTTACACGAGTAAAAGCTGTTCAAAGGGGAAGGATCATGCATCCCATGAGCAAAACGATCGAAAGGCTTTACGAAAAGAGATTGATGACTTGAACAAAAAGCTGCGCTGAGCACAGCAGAAACGTCCTTCACCCGGCTCGGGCTCTAGCAGTGACGAGAATAATGAATATCGGCGAAGATCAAGAACCCCTCTGAGCGAGACCTTTTCCTACGAGGAAGAGAGGCCTTGTAAACGCAACCACAAAAGCCCATCTTACCAAGGCCTGGCCAACGATGCCATGAGTAAGGCCCTGGATCGTATCTCCCAGTCGCCGTTTACACGTAGAATAGAGAGGGCAGTGCTTCCTCGGCGGTTCCATCAACCAACGTTTGCTATATACAATGGTCGGACCGACCCAGTGGAGCATATGAGCCAATTCAATTAGAGGATGGCCGTCCACACCAGGGATGAGGCGTTAATGTGTAGGATATTCTTATCTAGCTTGGGACCCATGGCGATGAGATGGTTCGATTCCCTCCAGTCGAATTCCATAGATTCCTTTAAACAGCTGACGTAGGCTTTTGGTTCCCGTTTCATCACCAGCACTAGAGTCCCTCGATTCCCTCCTATCCTTGTCCATGCGGGAAGGAGAGACGCTGAAGGCCTACTCGGATAGATACTGGGAAATGTATAACGAGATCGAAGGGAAATATGATGACATCGCCATCAGTATGTTCAAAAGGGGCTTGCCGACAGAACACGGCTTAAGAAAGTCCCTCACTGGAAAGCCAGTCACCAGCGTGCTCCAACTCATGGACCGAATTGACAAGTACAAAAGGGTCGAGGAGGACCAGCAGATGGGGAAGGGTAAAGCGAAGGTCGTCCCTCAGGAGAGGAGGGACTTCAGGTCGGAACGATTTAACAACAGTAACAGGCCGAGAAGGGACTATGTAGAGCAGTCCGGATCTACTGGGGCTCAGGCAGTCCATGCTGTGTTCCGAGAACCTCTTCACAAAATCCTAGAGAAGGTGAAGTATGAGCCTTTCTTTCAGTGGCCGAACAAGATGGCTGGCGACCCTTTGAAGCGTAATCAGAACCTGTATTGCGCGTACCATCAGGAGCCCGGTCACACTACTGATGATTGCAGGAACCTGAAGAACTATTTAGACCGGCTCGTCCGAGAAGGGAAGCTGAGACATCTGCTGCATCGCTCTGAAGGATGGCAAGAACCATCAAACAATGAAACCAGACAAAGTACGTTGAGGCCACCCATTGGCACAATTAATGTCATTCTCGCCGCACCTGGAAGGACAGGCTCTGCTCCTTTCAGGGTAATGTCAGTGAGCAGTTTCCCGACTAAGCCAGATGACAGGGAATCCAAGAGGGCTAGAATGAGCGCCACGCCATTAATCGGGTTCACGGAGGAAGACAAACAATGAACTATCCAACCCCACGATGATGCCTTAGTCATGACGCTCAGGATAGGAGGTTATGACGTCAAAAGGGTGTTAGTTGATCAAGGCAGCGCAGTGGAGATAATGTACCCTGATTTGTATAAGGGATTGAACTTGAAGCAGGAAGACCTGTTGCCATACGATTCCCCCCTGGTTAGCTTTGAAGGAAAGGTCGTCATCCCGAGAGGCATGATTAGGTTGCCTGTGCAAACAGATTCAGAGGTGGTAGAAGTGAACTTCATTGTCGTAGATGCATACTCCCCTTACACAGCCATCGTGGCCCGGCCATGGCTTCATGCACTAGGGGCTGTGTCGTCAACCTTGCACCAAAAGGTGAAATATCCATCAGGAGGTCAGATCAAAGAGATAATAGGGAACCAGGGAGTAGCTAGGCAATGCATGGTGTCGGCAATCTTGCGGCAGTAGGATCGCATAACTTCCACTTCGGCCGAGAGCGGCTTATAGTAATTAATGACTACGGTCCCAACTGCGGGCAATGGAGGACCAGCCATGGAGGTGAACTGTGAGGAGTTGGAGAAAGTACTTGTCAGATCTGACCCTGAGAGGTTTTTTCAAATTGGCTCGGAATTGCCGCCCTAAGAGAAGTCGGCACTGATTGCCTTCCTGCGACAGAATTTAGACGTGTTTGCTTGGGACCCTTATGAGGCCCCGGGGGTCGACCCAGATTTCATCTGCCACCGCCTTAATGTGAACTCGGCCATAGCACCTAAGAGGCAAGCTCCTCGACGACCGTCGAAAGAACATACCGACGCCGTGATAGAAGAGGTCACAAGATTGAAGAAAGCAGGGGCTATCAAAGAGGTCTTCTATCCCGAGTGGTTAGCCAACACGGTAGTGGTAAGGAAGAAGAGCGGGAAATGGCGGGTCTGCGTAGACTTCACCGACCTAAACAAGGCGTGCCCAAAGGATCCCTTCCCTATGCCCCGGATAGACCGGTTGGTAGATTCCACTGTCGGACATCCTAGAATGAGTTTTCTAGACACTTTTCAGGGCTACCACCAGATACCCTTGGCCGCCGAAGACCAGGAGAAGATTGCTTTTGTCACCTCAGTTGGGAATTATCATTATAAAGTGATGCCCTTCGGCCTAAAAAATGCCGGGTCAACCTACCAAAGGATGATCACCAGGATGTTTGAATAGCAGATGGGTAAAAACATTGAAGTGTACATAGACGACATGGTGGTTAAAAGTAAGCTGGCTCCCAACCATATTGATGATCTTGGCAACGTTTTTCAAATATTAAGAAAGTATAAACTACGGCTGAACGCAACCAAATGTTCATTTGGAGTGGGATCTGGAAAGTTCTTGGGCTATATGGTGACTCATAGAGGCATTGAGGCTAACCCTGACCAAATAAGAGGCATCCATAATTTGCAGTCTCCTTGGAACCCTAAGGAAGTCCAGAAGCTCACTGGTATGATAGCAACTTTAAACCGTTTCATCTCACGCTCAGTAGATAGATGCAGGCCATTTTTTCTCCTATTGCACAAGTGGAAAGGATTTGAGTGGAATGAGGAATGCGCTATAGCTTTCCAACAGCTAAAGGAATACCTCGCCCAACCGCCGATTATGTCCAGCCCCGAGGCCGACGAGGTTTTGTTTGCCTACATAGCTGTGGCCCCGCATGCAGTAAGCTTGGTGCTAATCCGAGAAGACAAGGGCATGCAGCGACCAGTCTATTACGTTAGCAAATCCCTGCAGGAGGCAGAAACCCGTTACCTCCCCCTCGAAAAGGCTATCTTGGCCATCGTACAGGCCATAAGAAAGCTGCCCCACTACTTTTAAGCACACACTGTTATGGTGTTAACTCAACTCCCCTTAAAATCCATCCTGCGCAGCGCCGATTACACAAGTAGAATTGCAAAATGGGGAACGATTTTGGGCGCCTTTGACATTAGATACATGCCTCGCACCGCTGTAAAGGGTCAGGTCCTCGCCGACATAGTGGCAGAATTTG
>NW_022154725.1:90000-107500 GCF_001633185.2 Quercus lobata
ACAATCTATCCATTTGTTAAGGTACGTCAAAAAAACTACTACAAAACATTATCTATATATGAAATATGGGGGTTTGTACTAATTTAAGCATCAGAGGCTCTCCCATCGGGCACAACCCAGTGGTTTTTTCGATCTATCTCTCCTTTATCATGCAGGTTCTATAAGGTCGTGTAATGCTCCAAATTGAACGAGGGACCCAACTGACGATTTTGGCATCAACCATAATGTAAAAAGGCATATAGTACTCTATTTTTTTGGGAGGGAAGAGCAAACAATCACTATAATTCCAACCACTATAAAGACATCTGTAGAAAAATAACTAATGTAAAAAGTAATTGAGCTACTTAACCAAAAGCAGTTTTTAGAGAAGGGAATTACTCGCTAGTTTTCTTTCTGGCTCCAATACATTGTTCAGTCTTTCAAGTACACTATCATCAGCCAAGGAAATTTCATCCACAAGGAATAAATCACCATCATTCATTGCTTGTACAAGAGGCCCATCTTGCCACATAAAAATGGTCTGCCATTTCTGATGCATATTAGAGAGTTCTTCTATCATATTTTCAAAATCCATTGTAACATCAGAACCCAAGGCAAGGCCTTGTTTGTAATGAACTATCATTTTAGTCAGCTGATCAAGAGTCGAAGAAGCTTGACTAATATCTGAAGAAATGGTCTAGAGCAAAAGACTTGTATTAGAATATTATGTGGGCCATAAACATCAACAATCAAGCCTTATCCCCAAAATGTTACTATGTACATCATCAACGAATAAGATGAACAATAGAATACTTACAGAGTTATAAACTCAACTTATTTTATACTAATGAGCTATAGTTTAACTGGTACCTCCTCCCTATAGAAGTACTAGGTGGAGGATGAGGTTGTGGATTCAAGATCTACTAGGTGTGTGTAACTTAGTAATAAAAAAATAAATAAATAAAAAACTCAGACATCTTTTTTGCCATTAAGACACTATAAAATTAGATATGTACTGTTTATTCTATAAAGGTTGGTGTTGGAATCGGTTTTAGCATATGCAAACTATTAGCAGTCGTGATCAACTATAACCATTTCATCCTATTCATAAGAGTAATGAAGAAGTTAACTTTGGATACCTTTCTTGTTTAATTTGAGCTAGGAGTCTTAATTGCAGTTCTTCTTTCATGTTGAGGTCATGAAACTTGACCTCTAATTACATTTTTTATTTTCCCTAAGTTAGCCTATAATCACGCCAGCAGCCACTTACCAAGGCAAAAATGGCCCATTAGCATTAATTTTTGAAATATTTAGCAACAGAGCACTGTTTCGGAAATAATTAGGGAAATACCACTTTTTCCGAAAACGCCGCTATAGGGCCCGAAAACGTCACTATAGGGCTTAAAAAACGCCACTATAGGGCCCCTTGAACCTGTTATGGGGACTTATAAAAAAAATTTTGCAGGAAAACGCCGCTATAGGGCCCAAAAAGGTCACTATAGGGTTTAAAAACGCCACTATAGGGCCCCTTGAAACTGTTATGGGACTTACAAAAAAATTTTGCAGGAAAACGCCGCTATAGGGCCCAAAAACGTCACTATAGGGCTTAAAAACGCCACTATAGAGCCCCTTGAATCTGTTATGGGACTTATAAAAAATTTTTTCAGGAAAACGCCGCTATAGGCCCGAAAAAGTGGTAGATTGCTATATAGTTCGGAAACAGTGTTTCTGAGCAAATTATTTCCAAAATTGATGGTAATGGGCCATTTTTGCCCACTTACCAACCTTCCATTGGACCATTGATGCATTAACAAAATGCATGGACAATCCATCAACTTAAATCTAGGGCCTTTTAAACCTTTCAGTTTTCCATATAAAAAAAATTGATGCGGCCCACGACAGAAAGTAAAATAAAAATTCTGCAGTATTTTTCATGCATGCGCATGGCCCCACTTCCCAAACAACAGAACATGACCACGAATCCAGCTGGCCTCATATTCCCAACAGCGTTAGCTTTTCTTATACCCACAAGTATTTCCAGCACAGCAAAATGAAAAAGAAAAAGAAAAAGAAAAAATACAAACAACAGGAACAAAATTACAGCAACCCAAAAAGAAAAAAAGAAAAAAACAAACAAAAGGAAGAACAAGAACCACCTCAAAAAGAAAAAAGCAGAGAAAGACCTCAATGAAAAAGAAGTTCAATCAAACCCCAAATAAATTTTTTTTTTCTATGCCTTTTCCCACTTCTCAAAGGGCATCACATAATGCAACAACAACAACAACAAAAATAGCAACACCAAACACCAAACACCAACAACACCGAATTTAGCAAACCTTGAAGCAAACACTTTTACACTTAAAAAAACCTTAATCATACCTTAACAACTCTCTAATCAGCACTGAGAAAGTGAGAATTTTTCCATGCTCATGTGGGTTTTTGAGTATTTTAAGGTTTGAGGTTATTTATTTTTCATCACCAAATCTAACAAACTCTAAAATCAACTGGGAAAAAAAGAGAGAGACCAAACTCATCAATGGCTTCAAGTAGCAGAGCTACACACTCACACAGCACCAAAACCAACAGTAACACCAACAATAGCGAAGCTCAAAACATGAGGCTTCAACAAAGTGAGTCCACAATCCCCAAAGCCATTGCACAGTACCCAGTGGATGCTCGTCTTCACGCTGTGTTTGAACAGTCCGGCGAGTCAGGTAAGTCCTTTGATTACTTTCAGTCCATTAGAACCACAACAGACTCAGTAACTGCGGAAGAGATGGGAGCTTACTTTTCTAAAATCCAAAGGGGAGGTCATATCCAACCTTTTGGTTGTATGATTGCTGTAGACAAAGTTTCTTTCAGTGTAATTGCTTATAGTGAAAACGCACGCGACATGCTTGCTCTTTTGCCTCAGTCAGTTCCCAGTTTAGAAAAGCCTGAGATTTTGACAATTGGGACTGATGTGAGGACGCTCTTCACGAACTCCAGCTCTGAATTGCTTGAGAAGGCGCTTAGAGCTAGGGAAATTACGTTGGGGAACCCGGTTTGGATTCATTCCAAGAATTGTGGGAAGCCCTTTTACGCGATTTTGCATAGGATAGATGTTGGGATTGTGATCGATTTGGAACTTGCAGGGACTGAGGACCCAGCTCTGTCGATTACCGGGGCGGTTCAGTCACAGAAGCTGGCTACCCAGGCGATCTCTTCGTTGCAGTCATTACCTGGTGGGGATATTAAGTTATTGTGTGATACTGTGGTGAAGAGAGTGAGGGAGCTTACTGGGTATGATAGGGCTATGGTGTATATGTTTCATGAGGATGAGCATGGTGAGGTTGTGGCAGAGAGTAAGAGGCCGGATTTGGAGCCATATATTGGGTTGCATTATCCGGCCACGGATATACCTCAGGCCTCGAGGTTTTTGTTACAGCAGAATAGGGTTAGGATGATTGTGGATTGTCATGCCATGCCGGTTAGGGTGATTCAGGCTGATTGGCTTGAGCGGCCTTTGTGCTTGGTTGCTTCAACGCTTCGTGCTCCTCATGGCTGTCATGCTCAGTATATGGCTAATATGGGCTCGACTGCCTCATTGGCAATGGCGGTTATTATCAATGGAAATGATGAGGAAGGAGTTGGTGGGCGGAGTTCAATGAGGTTATGGGGTTTGGTGGTTTGTCATCACACTTCTGCTAGGTGCATTCCATTCCCTCTTCGCCATGCTTGTGAGGTCTTAATGCAGGCTTTTGGACTCCAATTGAATATGGAGTTGCAATTGTCATCACAGAGGTTGGAGAAACGTGTTTTAAGGATGCATACCCGCTTGTGTAATATGCTTCTTCGTGACTCACCTACTGGGATCGTTACTCAAGGGGCTGGTATTATGAAATTTGTGAATTGTGATGGGGCAGCCCTCTACTATCAAGGAAAGTACTACCCTCTGGGTGTGGCCCCAACTGAGGCCCAGATAAAGGACATAGTAGAGTGGTTGTTGGTTTTCCATGGAGATTCCACATATTGGAGCACAGACAGTTTGGGTGTTGCTGGGTACAATGGAGCAACCTCACTTGGAGATGCAGTTTGTGGAATGGCTGTTGCTTATATCACAAAAAGGGATTTCTTGTTCTGGTTCCGGTCCCACACTGCAAAAGAGATCAAATGGGGTGGCGCAAAGCATCACCCTGGGGACAAGGATGATGGGCAGAGGATGCAGCCGCGCTCTTCTTTCGAGACATATCTGGAAGTGGTAAAAAGCCACAGCTTGCCATGGGAGAAACCAGAAAAGGATGCAATCAACTCTCTGCAGCTTCTTCTGCGAGACTCATTTAGAGATGCTGAGCTTGGGGACATGGAGTTGCAAGGTATGGATGAACTCAGTTCGGTTGCAAGAGAAATGGTCAGGTTGATAGAGACTGCAATTGCTCCTATATTTGCTGTAGATGTCGATGGCTGTATAAATGGGTGGAATGCAAAGGTTGAAGAGTTGACAGGGCTCTTAGTTGAAGAAGCTAAGGGGAAGTCTTTGGTTCGTGATCTTATTTATAAAGAATACGAAGAAACAGTAGAGAAGCTTCTTTCTCGAGCTTTAAGAGGTAGTCGATTCACACATAATGTCTTTGTTCCTGCCAATTTTAAAAGTTTAATAAGGGGGTTGTATTGGCATCCTGTAGAAATGTTTTGGTCCAGTTCATTCTGTATTGCATTAAAAGGCACAAAGAAAACCATTGATCTTAAAATAATTACAAAAAATGAGTTCTTTGTTGACAATAAAAGCTGCAAGTATGTTGCATTAATTTTGATTTTTTTTTGAATTTGAAGTGCATGTTGCGGATTAGATTTAAAGCAAGAAGTTGCTTACTTTCTCTACATATGCTGTGATGGCTTTGTTTGAATGGGATGTCCTAAATTCCATCAGTTGACCATTATATGTTAGCTTGCCTCTTAAATTATTCTTCCCATTTGACAGAGTAAATTTGTAATTTGCCAAAAGTTTAGTTGTTGCTTGTGCTGTGTCAATATATTTGCATTGTATCTGCAAGATATTAGGACATTTGAAACCATCCCTTACTATAAGTAGGTTTTACTAAAAAGTTGAAGTTTCCACTATGTTCTCCTTAAAAAAACCTAATGGATGCCCTATCATGCGGTTGCTGATCATGTTGCTAGCATCCTGACATGGAGAGTGGCATGATGTCCAATATACATAAGAAATGCCAACACAGTGACGAAACTAAAATAGACCTGAACATGATGTTGGTGTTAAAAAATGGATTCTTGTGCCAAGAAGAGAAAGAGAAAACCATTAATCTCCATGTTTTAGGGGTTGGAATGTTAGAATCTTATTCTTACTATTGGTTTACAATATATTGATTAGTATCCGAGTTTAGAAGCAACCTTCTATCTGTTGATACATAATATTTAGTATTTGCCTTGGATGGGAGTTGGTTTTGATAACATTTTGTATATCACTTTAGTTTAATCAATGCAGGTGAAGAAGATAGGAATGTAGAGATAAAACTGAGGACATTTGGCCCTGAGCATCATAAGAGGGCTGTATTTGTGGTAGTCAATGCTTGCTCTAGCAAGGATTACACAGATAATATAGTAGGAGTTTGTTTTGTTGGTCAGGTGAGTGTTATACATTTAATAAATTTTCACGTCGTTCATTCTTTAAATTCTTCATGTAAACAATCCCATTTATACCGGTATTTCTAATCCCATGTATACCACATCTTGTCTGTTTCTAGTCAAACAGTAAGTACAACGACTTTCGCAAAAAGGGGCTGGACCACTATGGGTTGCTAAGACAGCTCCTCCCCACGGTTGCACAAACATCCTCTGCCCAACATGTCAGTGCAGTTGATGTGGACGAGCAAGGCAGCAACCCAAAAAGGAAGCGACTGTCTCACACCGACACCTCAAGCGTGAAGAAGAGGAAAGCTGTGTCCTTTGCCAAAGGTCACAAAATTTTGGTCTCTATGTCTGATAAACTTGATAATGAAACCTTGTTCGAGGCCACTGAAAAATTAGTAAAGGCTGAATGGAGGGAAGCTTTCGTCAACTTCACTTCGGATAGACGACTGGGCTGGATCAAGTATCTGACTAGGTCATCCTAGGGGAGTTTGTTCAGTTGCTTGTATGGCTTAGTGGGGGCACATTGTATTGTGCTAAGGAACAATTATGTAAATTATATTTGAATATGCATGTTAATGACCGCACTATTTGGTGTTGGGTTTTTTTTTGTTTGATTAGGAAGTTTTAGGATTGGTGGTTTATTGTTCCTGGCTATTATAGTATTTTGGTTTCGAGCATCAAATCAACTTTTAGGGCTTTTGCTTAAAAGAAAGAAGAAAAATTGAAACTTGTTTGGTGCTTGTATTGACTCAGAATGTTACTTTTTGTATCTCATTGAATGTGTAAGTTTTGGATTTGGGGTGGACAACTTAAGTGAATTGCTGTTTAAGGTGGAAAAAATGTATTCAAAATTTTGTGTCCTTATTTTTCATTGACTATGTTTATTAAGTTAGTGAATTTTTTGGAGAAATAGTTGGAAGATTGAGATTGTTTTGGTTTTTAAAGGAGGTGGAAGTTAAGAAATTTTAATGAAGTGGATTTGATTATAACATGCTTTGTGTTTGTTGTTTAGTGACTTGTCTCATTTAATATTTTTCCCTCATCAATTGGCAACGTGATGATAGGTAAAGTACTTTGGGCTGCAGAAAGTGCTCTAAATTTTGAACAGGCAAGACTACACAAATTTAAAGAGGTAGATGAAATAAACCAGGCTTTGAGGTTGACTTACAATAAGGTATTGCTGACACTACAGGGATTAAGTTTTGAAAAACTGGAATTAGTATATATATTTTCCTAAATTTTATTTGGGCCTTATATATTGAAAAGGCTAACGTTAGTACTTATTACCCACCTAGATACTGTTATTGTAGATTAGGATCCTGAAGTTATAGGCTATGTGACTTGCTTTCTTTATATCGGTAGGTGATGTGGTCTTATTTTTTGTTAGGATTTGAGCAGCTATGAAAAGCTTATTAAAAGGTCGATAAATCAAATACGTAGGTCAACAAAAGTTGTCAGGTGAGATAGATTTGATTATTGCTGCATTCTAGTGAAACGTTTAATTATCAATGAATTTTTTTTGGTTTGTCTTTATTATCTGTATTGCTTTATCTAAAAGTTTCAGCAAAATGCCTAATTTTTGAAACTATTTAGGGATGACCCTTGTTTTGAATATAAGAGTTAGATGGGGACGTCAAGAGGCGGGAAATATATGGCTTTGAAAAGTCCTTAGTTCCTTTCCAAAAAGAAAAAAAGAAAAAAAAGGTCCTTGGCCCATAAAGGAAAAGGATAGCATTTCGGTGACTCAGGAACATTTCAACTCAAAACCATTCTGCCACATGGCTGGCAAGAGAAACACCACGTCTTTGGTACTAAATTGAGATTTTATTTTGCCGCAAGATATTCTTGGAGAATCAAAATTTTGCGATGCACTTCATAGAGTTCAATAGTAACCCAACGACAACATTCGGTCTACCATATCACGTATGGATATTACCACAATATGCAATTTTAACTCTTTTATATGGTCCATATGTGAGGTAATGGTTTAATTTGAGAATACTGAGAAATTATGTATTTTTATGGCATCAATGTTTTCACTTCACCCCGGCGAATTGCAACACGACACTGATATGAAGGACCTAGTTTTTGCTTTACTTGTTTATAAATTAAAAAAAAAAAAAAAAAGGTTTTTGCTTGCCTTTACAGCTGGTCAGACCAGTAAATTAAGTGCCAGCCCTTTTGCCCTGGACTGCCTTAAGGGTTTATTTATTTTTTATTATTATTATAAATTACTGTATTATTCAAGACTTTGAACTAAAAAAGTGATTGCTACTGATCAAACTGGCTGATTTATGATCTTTCATTCGTTTGTGAATGTTGTAGACTTGTAGTTGCTGCTTCAGCCTCTTTAGATAGAGGAGGGTTTTCCCTATTCTTGAGGAGCTGTACACAAGAATCATTCCCTTCTAATGCTAATAAAGCCTCATTGTTAAAGAACTCAAATTCTTGTTTTATTCATGGCATTCGTTTTGGTTATAATTCTTCACCACAAAAGTGACTAATACTTTTGGATCTTGTTTGTATTGATTTACCAATTGCAATGAAAAGGCATGTGAAATTGTTAAGATTTTCCATGATCCTCATTGCCCCCAATCTGTCGGCATGGCAGCATTTGCAAAGAAGGTAATTTCATAAATCTGGCCAACGGCATGCTCTTGTGTTCTACCTAGATTCAGTTTTTGGTTGGATTGTTCATAGAATGGCAGAAACAGACAGAGAGTTTTGGAATATGCATGTTAACATGCTTAAAGTTGGAAAATGTGGGATTTTATTTGGTATCTGGAAAGAGTTCAAAAGTTTTTTTTTTTTTTTTTTTTGGTTGATAATATGATCTTATGATTTTGACTTTTGAGGTGTTGAAATGCTTTATTTTTAGCAATGTGCAATTTACAAAACCCCAGCTCTCTTGACATGGTGCTATTGTCACACCTTTCCTTTATCCCTTACTCACTTCATCTCTGAAAGCAAAAGAAGCTTACCTCCTGGCTCTCTTCCCCTTTTATACCAGTGTTTACTTCCCGTCCCTCGTCTACGTGTCAGTTTTTCCTATTTGGGGGTAATGACTCGTCCTATCAATCCATACATCAGAGTGGTTGGGGGTGGTTGGGAAAAGTTAAATAGCAAGGTCAGCAGTATGGGCTTGTCAGACGCAGGGCTCCACATTATGGTGTTGGCAGCTTTCTTCCTTGTACTGCTCTTGTACTGAGTTTGTCATTTTCTTCAGGCGTTTTGTGAGGTGTTGAGCGTGAGATCGTCCTCGGCCACATCCTTGGGCCTTCAAGGAGCTTTCATTGCGCGTCCTCGGTAGTAGGGCTCCTCGGCCTGGGCTTTGGGCCCTTAACACAAAGTGGACTGGGACCTCAGATTTCGGGCCCCACAAAGACAATATATATATATATATATATATATATATATATAAGTAGAGACCTCATGCATGAGAATATGAGGTTCTGCTATATAGCGCTTTGTATGAGTAGTATTTCATTTAGCTACCCTTCACATCTCCCATCTTCTTATCAATGAAGCCAAAAATGCAGAAGATTAAGAGATTTGGTTCCACTCCCTTTTCCAACTTCTTGAACTCTTCCACTTTTAATTTCATTAATTTTCAAAATAAAAGGTTGTCTCCCTTTAATGTTAGTTTTTCATGTTATAACACCTATTATTTTATATATTCTTGTTTCACAAAATATTAAGGGGAGAGAGAGAGAGAGAGATCAGTGTCAAGAAAAGTATTAAATTGGCTAGACAAACCCAATTGACTAACCCACTCAAAATCAATCTCAGCACAAAAAATTCCAACACAATCAACATTGAAACCTCTAGGAAATCAAACCTATAAATCCAGAAAAATATACAAATCCGCATAAAAAAAATTAAAAAAAAAAAAAAACCCAGAATAGTTGATTTCCTCGCCGATCCGGTTACCAACTAGGTTTTCGCTAGGCTCCTCCTCCATCCTATTCACGCTCAACAGAACTTCGTCGACTATCCATCAGAGCCTTCTAGGAGCCAAAACGATGACGCCGCTGTAGGTGAGGACAAAATCTTGTCCTTTGCGAAGATTCTCACGCCGTCTGATGCGAACAACAGCAGCGAATTCTCTGTCCCAAGGTTCTGTGCCAATTCAATCTTTCTTCCGCTGAACTACCAGGCTGAGCCGCCGGTGCAGACCTTGTTGGTCACCAACGTTCACGACGTGATCTGCTTGTGAGTTTGTGAGCTTCAGCAGTTGGTGGAGAAGCAGGTTGAGCTTGTGAGCTTAGTGGGGTAGAGAGTGTAGAGTGAAGAGAGAGAGAGAGGGAGTTTGAGATTAGTGGTAGAGAGTGTAGAAGTTTTTTTTTTTTTTTTTTTTTTTTTTTTTTTAAGCTGATGAGGTTAACCAAAAAAAAACAATAAGAATTAAAACGATTATGAATTTTATTTTTTAAGAAATGATTTTTAGTTTAAATTAGATTAAGGTTTTTTTTTTTTTTTTTAAATTTAAATAACTTTTTTTTCTTAATTTTCTTAGTTGCCACATAAAAATGGTCTGCCATTTCTGATGCATATTAGAGAGTTCGTGTATCATATTTTCAAAATCCATTTTAACATCAAAACCCAAGGCAAGGCCTTGTTTGTAATGAACTATCATTTTAGTCAGTTGATTAAGAGTCGAAGAAGCTTGACTAATATTTGAAGAAATGGTCTAGAGCAAAAGACTTGGATTAGAATATTATGTGGGCCATAAACATCAACAATCAAGCCTTATCCCCAAAATGTTACTATGTACATCATCAACTAATAAGATGAACAATAGAATACTTAAAGAGTTATAAACTCAACTTATTTTATACTAATGAGCTATAGTTTAACTAGTACCTCCTCCCTATATAAGTACTAGGTGGAGCATGAGGTTGTGGATTCAAGATCTATTGGGTGTGTGTAACTTAGGAATAAAAAAAAAAAAAAAAAAAAAACTCAGACATCTTTTTTGCCATTAAGACGCTATACAATTAGATATGTATTGTTTATTCTATAAAGGTTGGTGTTGGAATCGGTTTTAGCATATGCAAACTATTAGCAGTCGTGATCAACTATAATCATCCTATTCATAAGAGTAATGAAGAAGTTAACTTTGGATACCTTTCTTGTTTAATTTGAGTTAGGAGTCTGAACTACAGTTCTTCTTTCATGTTGAGGTCATGAAACTTGACCTCTAATTACATTTTTTATTTTCCCTAAGTTAGACTATAAGAATTGAGTTTTCCCAAAATTTGAAAACTTGTAGGAGGAAATTGTAAGACTTCAATTTTTTTTTCTTTTTTCCTGTGATAACAAAATAAAATGGTTATAGCTATTAAATTTTTCTTAATTTAAGTTTCTTAATGACCCCATTAAACAAAATTTCTAGAGCCGTTACCAACCAAACAGGACAAAATGAACTAAAATAGACTGAATTAGATTGAAATACTACACAAATATAATTTGAAAAGAGCATATGTTTTAGCTTTTATGTGTTATATAGATTTACATCCAATAAGAGTCTAACACCTACCTATCTCCCCTTGGGCCTATGTAAGGGGAAAGGTTGATCCCCACATACAGGACTGAGAATTAGACACACTCACCTTCACAGCTCAATCCTCAATGCGCATATTATACTGTCCACTACTTTTCCTCAGCAACCCAAAAAGAATAATGAAAAAAAAAAAAAACAAAAGGAAAGAAACTTTAAGGAAGAACAAGAATCCTCAGAAAGAAAAAAGCAAAGAAAGACCTCAATGAAAAAGAAGTTCAATCAAACCCCAAATAAATTTTTTTTCTATGCCTTTTCCCACTTCTCAAAGGGCATCACATAATGCAACAACAACAACAAAAAGAGAGAGACCAAACTCATCAATGGCTTCAAGTAGCAGAGCTACACACTCACACAGCACCAAAGCCATTGCACAGTACCCAGTGGACGCTCGTCTTCACGCTGTGTTTGAACAGTCCGGCGAGTCAGGTAAGTCCTTTGATTACTCTCAGTCCATTAGAACCACAACAGAGTCAGTACCTGAGGAAGAGATGAGAGCTTACTTGTCTAAAATCCAAAGGGGTGGTCATATCCAACCTTTTGGTTGTATGATTGCTGTAGACGCAGCTTCTTTCAGTATAATTGGTTATAGTGAAAACGCACGCGACATGCTTGCTCTTTTGCCTCAGTCAGTTCCCAGTTTAGAAAAGCCTGAGATTTTGACAATTGGGACTGATGGGAGGACGCTCTTCACGAACTCCAGCTCTGTTTTGCTTGAGAAGGCGTTTAGAGCTAAGGAAATCACGTTGTGGAACCCGGTTAGGATTGATTCCAAGAATTGTGGGAAGCCCTTTTACGCGATTTTGCATAGGATAGATGTTGGGATTGTAATTGATTTGGAACTTGCAAGGACTGAGGACCCAGCTCTGTTGATTGCCGGGGCGGTTCAGCCACAGAAGCTGGCTGCCCGGGCGATCTCTTCGTTGCAGTCATTACCTGGTGGGGATATTAAGTTATTGTGTGATACTGTGGTGGAGAGAGTGAGGGAGCTGACTGGGTATGATAGGGCTATGGTGTATAAGTTTCATGAGGATGAGCATGGTGAGGTTGTGGCAGAGAGTAAGAGGCCGGATTTGGAGCCATATATTGGGTTGCATTATCCGGCCGCGGATATACCTCAGGCCTCAAGGTTTTTATTTAAGCAGAGCAGGGTTAGGATGATTGTGGATTGTCATGCCATGCCGGTTAGGGTGATTCAGCATGATAGGATTGAGCAGCCTTTGTGCTTGGTTGGTTCAACGCTTCGTGCTCCTCATGGCTGTCATGCTCAGTATATGGCTAATATGGGCTTGACTGCCTCATTGGCAATGTCGGTTATTATCAAAGGAAATGATGAGGAAGGAGTTGGTGGGCGGAGTTCAATGAGGTTATGGGGTTTGGTGGTTTGTCATTACACTTCTGCTAGGTGCATTCCATTCCCTCTTCGCAATGCTTGTGAGTTCTTAATGCAGGCTTTTGGACTCCGATTGAATATGGAGTTGCAATTGTCATCACAGATGTTGGAGAACCGTGTTTTAATGACGAACACCCTGTTGTGTGGTATGCTTCTTTGTGACTCACCTACGGGGATCGTTACTAAAATGGCTGGTATTATGGACCTTGTGAATTGTGATGGGGCAGCCCTCTACTATCAAGGGAAGTACTACCCTCTGGGTATGACCCCAACTGAGGCCGAGATAAAGGACATAGTAGAGTGGTTGTTGGCTTTCCACGGAGATTCCACACGTTTCAGCACAGACAGTTTGGGTGATGCTGGGTACGATGGAGCAGCCTCACTTGGAGTTGCAGTTTGTGGAATGGCTGTTGCTTATATCACAAAAAGGGATTTCCTGTTCTGGTTCCGGTCCCACACTGCAAAAGAGATCAAATGGGGTGGCGCAAAGCATCACCCTGAGGACAAGGATGATGGGCAGAGGATGCAGCCGCGCTCTTCTTTCAAGGCATTTCTGGAAGTGGTAAAAAGCTGCAGCTTGCCATGGGAGAAAGCAGAAATCGGTGCAATCCACTCTCTGCAGCTTCTTCTGCGAGACTCATTTAGAGATGCTGAGCCAAGCAATCCTAAGGCTGTTGTACATGCCCAGCTTGGGGACATGGAGTTGCAAGGTATGGATGAACTCAGTTTGGTTGCAAGAGAAATGGTCAGGTTGATAGAGACTGCAACTGCTCCTATATTTGCTGTAGATGTTGATGGCTGTATAAATGGGTGGAATGCAAAGGTTGCAGAGTTGACAGGGCTCTCAGTTGAAGAAGCTATGGGGAAGTCTTTGGTTCGTGATCTTATTTATAAAGAATACGAAGAAACAGTAGACAAGCTTCTTTCTCAAGCTTTAAGAGGTAGTCAATTAATACATACTGTCTTTGTTCCTGCCAATATTAAAAGTTTAATAAGGGGGTTGTATTGGCATCCTGTAGAAATGTTTTGGTCCAGTTCATTCTGTATTGCATCAAAAGGCACAAAAAAATCCATTGATCTTAAAATAATTAAAAAAAATGAGTTCTTTGCTGACAATAAAAGCTGCAAGTATGTTGCATTAATTTTGATTTTTTTTTTAAAATCTGAAGTGCATGGTGTGGATTAGATTTAAAGCAAGAAGTTGCTCACTTTCTCTACGTATGATGTGATGACTTCGTTTGAATGGGATGTCCTAAATCTCATCAGTTGACCAGTTTATGTGTTAGCTTGCGTCTTTAATTATTCTTCCCACTTGAGAGAGTAAATTTGTAATCTGCCAAAAGTTTAGCTGTTGCTTGTGCTGCGTCAATATATTTGCATTATATCTGCAAGATATTAGGACATTTGAAACCATCCCTTACTATAAGTAGGTTTTACTAAGAAGTTGAAGTTTCCACTATGTTCTCCCTAAAAAACCTAATGGATGCCCTATCATGTGGATGCTGATCATGTTGCTAGCATCCTGACATGGAGAGTGGCATGATGTCCAATATACATAAGAAATGGCAACACAGTGACGAAACTAAAATAGACCTGAACATGATGTTGGTGTTAAAAAATGGATTCTTGTGCCAAGAAGAGAGAGAGAAAACCATTAATCTCCATGTTTTAGGGGTTGGAATGTTAGAATCTTATTCTTACTATTGGTTTACAATATATTGATTAGTATCCGAGTTTAGAAGCAACCTTCTATCCGTTGATACATAATATTTAGTATTTGCCTTGGATGGGAGTTGGTTTTGATAACATTTTGTATATCACTTTAGTTTAATCAATGCAGGTGAAGAAGATAGGAATGTAGAGATAAAACTGAGGACATTTGGCCCTGAGCATCATAAGAGGGCTGTATTTGTGGTAGTCAATGCTTGCTCTAGCAAGGATTACACAGATAATATAGTAGGAGTTTGTTTTGTTGGTCAGGATGTTACTGGTCAAAAAGTGGTGATGGATAAGTTTATCAACATTCAAGGTGATTACAAGGCTATTGTTCATAGTCCCAATCCTTTGATCCCTCCCATATTTGCTTCAGATGATAATACGTGTTGCTCCGAGTGGAACACTGCTATGGAAAAGCTCACTGGGTGGGCCTGAGGGGACATCGTAGGAAAAATGTTAGTTGGAGAGGTTTTTGGCAGTTGCTGTCAGCTCATGGGTCAAGATGATTTGTCAAAATTCATGATTGTCTTGCACAATGCAATTGGAGGGCAAGACACAGATAAGTTCCCATTTTCTTTCTTTGATCAAAATGGGAGATATGTACAGGCTCTTTTGACTGCAAACAAGAGGGTAAATATGGATGGCCAGGTTATTGGAGCCTTCTGCTTCTTGCAGATTGCTACTCCTGAATTGCAACAAGCTCCGAAAGTTCAGAGGCAACAGGAGAAGAAATGCTTTGCAAGAATGACAGAGTTGGCTTACATTTGCCAGGAAGTAAAGACTCCTTTGAGTGGTATTCACTTTACTAACTCACTGTTGGAGGCTACAGACATGACTGAAGATCAAAGGCGCATTCTTGAGACTAGTGCTGCTTGTGTGAAGCAGATGTTGAAGATTACAAAGGACGTTGATCTGGAGAGAATTGAAGATGGGTGAGTTTTTCTTAAACAAGTCAGTTAAAACTATCAGTTTATGCAAAAGAAAATGTGATGCATGTAGCAGTATTTTTTGTCAATTGCCTACTAAAGGCTTACAAATTTATTTCATATGCAATGTATACTAGTTGTAAGTTTTCGACATCTCTTTACCATCAGTTACAGTAAATCTAAATCTAATGCGTGTTTCTGCCAATTATATGATATAGACAGCCAGATTGATATCATGTCGTTCCCTTCAACAGTAGCTTTTTTTCTAGATAAGCCAAAAATATATGACTGTATAGATGGTGATATCCTTCATAGTACTGTAAATGTACTGAAAATAGTTTTGGGGATCTCAACAAATCTACCAATTTGCATCCGGTCTAAAGAAATGTGGTTTTATCCCATTAACTTGATTATTTTCCCCGCTGGTTCCACAGATTGTGGTCCATAACCCTGTTTAAGGACACAGATCGTGCCCTTTGATTGAACATGATGCCTTGTATTTTTATCATGTCTTAATTCATTGCTACCATGTTTAAATCCGTGTTTGTCTTAACATCTCATCTGAACTCCAATGTTATTTTATTCGGAATCAGTTCATTGGAGCTTGAGAAGGGAGAATTCTTTCTTGGGTGTGTCATAAATTCTGTTGTTAGCCAAGTAATGATGCTGCTGAGGGAAAAAAATTTGCAATTGATTCGTGATATTCCGGAAGAAACGAAATCATTGGCTGTTTACAGTGATCAAATAAGAATTCAACAGGTCCTAGCTGATTTTTTGGTGACTATGGTGTGTTATGCACCATCACCAGAAGGTTGGGTAGAGATTCGTGTTCGTCCAAGCTTCAAGCAAATTTCTGATGGACACACGCTTGTGCGTACCGAATTCAGGTATGTTGGATTCCAATTCATTTTTACCCTTTTTCTAGTTATACCATGATGGATTATTACCTATTTATTAGAAAGAAATAATTCCTTCATTTTATTTTTCCCATAAAGTTGAGCTGGTGTCAATAATGTATATGTTTTGTCTGTGTGTGCACTAACATAATTTTGCTGGTTTTAATTAATGGTTGTCTTAATTTTGTCCTTCAACACTCCTAACCATCAGTATACTCAGTTGTCAATAATATTTTGTGTTCTTTGAAAAAAAAAAAAAAGTGCAAGTGTCATATTGGACTGATTCAAACAAGTTAAGCATTCAACCAGATCTGAAGTAGTTGAGTCATCGTGTGAGTTTAACAAAATCTTTGACTAACACTTAACATGTAGGTGTTTTATGGTGGCAACTATTGGTCCTAGAATGGATTGTTGTTTGTACTATCTCTGTAAAATTTCACAATATGATGGTTTAAAGTTTTTAGTATGCCTCTTACCTATAACATGCTGAGGCTTTTCCTTAGTTGTCCTTATCCGTGCCAAAGAGGCTTGTGACTTGGGTTCTGTAGATATATGACATATCCTTACAGTATTCTTGAGGTCTGGAAGGTTGACTACACTTTGAGCTGTCATGGGAGGTTCTCTAACATAATCTTGAGGTCCTATGAAACTTAGATGCCCTCTTAGACTTGCTTGCATCATCAATTTTTTAAATTTATGTTAATCCATCAACACCTTGTTGATATGCTCGCCAACACTGAAATCCTGCAAAATACTGATAAATGTTTGGGTTTTTATTTTTATTTTTAATTTTATTATTTTATTTTTAATAATTAAAAAAGTTAGGGTTAGACTAACCAGTCAGAGTTGCATCCCTAATATATGATAATTTATTTTTTTGGGGTAGAATTTATTATGTAAATCTCTTAGAGCAGCAATTTTACAAGCATGCGCTTTAAGCAAGTTAGTTGCTTGATATTTGGTGAATAAACTTGTGGTACCATACTTATGATTCCCATGTGCATTATGTTGGCATGGTGTTACTGATATGTGCTTTTGAATTAATTTCAATTATGGATTCCTTGTTAGCCAACTTCTTTTGTAAAAAAAGATTATATGGAAGTAATTTTTGATCACTTGCAAGTTGCAACTTATTTTAGGTATATATATGTGTGTGTGTGGAGATGGATCTTATTATTAATTTCTTTGATATTGATTCAACTAATATTGATCTTATTTATGAAGGATGGTAAGCCCTGGTGAAGGTCTTCCTCCTGAATCGGTTCAGGACATGTTTCATAGCAGTGGATGGTTGACTGAAGAAGGCCTAGGGCTGAGGATGTGCAGAAAGATTGTAGGGCTCATGAATGGTGAAGTCGAATATATCAGGGAGTCAGAAATAAGTTACTTCTTAGTTATTCTA
>NW_022154725.1:112500-134575 GCF_001633185.2 Quercus lobata
GCGTGCCTTGGCCTTGGCAGCATGCCTTGGGGGCTTGCATGCCTTGGCCTTGGCTACCTGCCATGGGGGGCTGTTGCCAAGGCCCTTAGCAGCATGCCTTGTCCTTGGCTGCATGCCATGGGGGGCTGCCTTAACCTTGGCTGCGTGACTTGGGGGCCTGCTGCCAAGGCCCTTGGCAACATGCCTTGTCCTTGGCTGCATGCCATGGGGGGCTGCCTTGGCCTTGGCTGCGTGCCTTGGCCTTGGCTGTGTGCCATGGGTCTTGGCTGCCCGTTGCCCATGACAGGCCCCCCAAGTGCCTTTGTCTTGTTGTATGAACACTTAAGATATGTTTATATCCCACATTGGTTAGAAATAAATCTTGTTATGAGTTTATAAGACTTTGCACATCTTAGGTGGTAAGTTGGATCACAATGGGCTAGTTGTTGGCTTGGGCTTGGATTTGGGTTTATTATATCATTCTTAGGCCTCACCTTTTTCCTTACTTTCTTTTAGCCCAAACTTGATTTGATTTTGTTGTGTTCGTTGGCGAGCTTCTGAGCAGCCCGTTGGGCACCAAATCTGCACATTAGCCGTTGGAGAACTTGCCCTTTAGTCAGCCCACTTATCTTCCTTTAGTTAGCATATAAACCTTACAACATACACTATTCAATCATCATTTTTTCTTCCTCTTCTCCAGCCGCATTATCGATGATGGTTCACCTCACCAGATTATCCTTAGTTGGCAACGAATTCCTCTGCATGCCCTCCATACTAAGTTCTTGATTTTATTCAGTACTTGAAGAGACCAAAGTGTCCGCCACAAAATCTTCTCATGCGCCACCTTCAAGAATCTGTATCCAGATTTACTTGCTAGTGAAAGGCCAAAATAGGGCGTCTTCTGCCTCTCACCTAGAGAGCGGAATTGATGTAATCAACTCAGCTTCTTCAGGGGTGAACATTCCTTCAATCAGACCATGATCCCACTGCCTTGTGCCTTCCTTAATCAAAATATCCACTTTAGCATCAGCCAATGATTCCACCCTGGAGGATTGAACTTGTGGCATGTTTTTTCTTGGTAGCCAGTTGTCTTGCCAAATGTTCACAGCCTTCCCATTCCCAATTCTCCATTGACAGCCCTAAGGCAAGATGCTATTCCACGCATGAGAGCCACTACTTGAGTATTTAGCGTCCATGAAGGTGCAATTTGGAAAAAAAACGCGGCTTAAAAACTTTGTGCAACAATGAGTTCAGATTTTTCAATAATCTCCATGCTTGTTTAGCTAACAAGGAGTCATTGAACATAGCTATGTCCCTAAACCCCATAGCTGTTTTGTTTTTGTTCACCTTTTGGCCTGACTCACCTTCATATTTCTCAAGGATATCAATGATCTTTCTGCATTCATCACCGCCCTATAAAGGAGGAGGCTATCATTTGCCTCTCCTGCAAAGAGGGAAACCCTTGATTTCTCCCAGGTTTGCTGCATGTTGGATTAGGCCATGGTGAATACCTCTAGAGGGTCGGATAAATCCACGAGGTTTGCCATTGATCAATAGTAAGAGACTGTTTTTACACACGCCATGATTATCCAATCCATCTCTCATTAAAACACATTTTTCTCATAACATTTTCAAGGTAACCTCTCTCTACCCGGTCATATGCCTTACTCATATGTAGAGATTCAAAAGCCACAAGCTCTCTTTAAGGAGATTCAAGCCCTTGGTTGGCTAAACTTTGTAACCGGTGCAGACTTTCTCTGACTTGTCTCCCCCAGGATACAACAGCCTAACAAGTGTCGTATGGCTAGAACAACTTCTACACAAAGTGTTCAAGCCCAAAGCTCTATCAGAAAGAACACCCTTCCTTGCCAATAACCTCCACTCTTCACCTCTTCCTTGCGCACGTATCTAGCCCAATATCTGAGACAATTCATGTTAGCCCGTTAATCACCACAATTAAAAAGAATAAAATAGTCTCTCTCCTTTTCAACGTGGGATTAAACATTTTCACAACTCTTCATCTTTCATATTCACTCCCACATTTTACATTTATGTTGTAACATTTATTCATTTTAATTATTTAATATTAAAATGCCCCAACAATAAATGTATATATATGATAATACTAAATAATATACTGCATGTTCCATGAAGAAAAAAAAATACATGATAACACTACATACTATACTGCATGTTCCATGAAGAAAAAAAAAATTGCAATTGCCAAAGTGGGGGACCGAACATGAGAATGGTAATTGGCACAGAGGTACCGCTAATATATTATCATACCAAATAATATATTGTATGTTCCATGAAAAAAAAAAATACATGATAATACTACATAATATATTACGTTCCATGAAGAAAAAAGAAAACTATTTGCAATTGCCAATGGGGGGGACCGAACATGAGATTGATGATAGGCACAGAGGAATCAGACCAATAGACCATAGAACATCAGTTGGAAATAGCCTCACAATAAATTAATTTGTACTCTTCTTGTCCGACGCTTGCATTTTTGACGTTTATAATTACACAGTAGTAATATTTACCATCAGTTATTTAGGATCCTGTATACAAAACATAGCCTTAGCAGACGCTTATAGGAAAAAAGAGCTTGGAAAATAAGAAAATTATGGGAAAAAAACTTAAAAATTCCATATCTCTTAAAATAAGTGGAATTTGGCGAAAAAGTTGGGGCAAAACGCCATCGGCAATTGGGGCGTGTAGATCTCGAAAAGTTTTATGAAATGAAAAAAAAATGCATCCCAAACGGATGAACGAGACAAAAGTTATGGCAATTCGAAGTTTCTGATTTTTTATGCGCATTTTATGCTTGTCTAATCACCTTGGATGCTCGATTTCTCTTTACCTGCTCGTAGATCTTGAAAAAACGTATGAAAACGAGTGGTCACAATGCTCGAATGACCAAATTATCAAAAACTTATGCCTTCTGGAAGTTCATAATCTTCTCATGCAATGTTATGTCACTCAATATTGCAAAATTACCTAGCATCTGTTACAACATGGGTCGAAATTACCTCGGCCATCCTAGACCTCGGACCCCGGAACCCTGAACCCTGAACCCTAAAACCCTGAACCCAAAAACCCTGAACCCTGCACCCTAAAACCTTGAACCCTAAAACCTTGAACCCCTGAACCCCAAACCCCAAACCCTAGAAACCCGAACCCTCGAAACCCTAAACACTAAACCCTAAAACCTAAACCCTAAACCCTAAACCCTAAACACTAAACCCTAGCACATGTTAAATCTTGTGATAATCTTGCAGATCCTTTAACTAAGGCCTTAACAAGAGAAAGGGTCTGGAATACATCGAGGGGGATGGGACTGAAGCCCATCTAATCATGAGCCATGTATAAGGATACCCAACTCAGGGACTAGAGCAACTGAGAACTAAGTTTAATGGGAAAAACGAATCATATGGTGGTCGTAAGAAAATGCATTATTAATTTAATTTTATTTGAAAAAAAAAAAAAATCCATCCCAATGGCGTAAATGCATTTATCCTATGATGTGTAGGAGGCTGAGTTTTTTAAAACTCTTAATGAGCAATTGGTAGCTCTCATGAGTGGGGTGTCAAAGTTACAAGAGCACTCTAGACAGATTTCACCTATGTGAGTGTGGGAGTGGGGTTGCTACCTATGAGAATTGAGCTTATTCTCAAAGACGCTCAAGAAAACTAGGATCAGCACAACATCGTAATGTGCTAGCTAGTGAAGCTCATGTTAACACCTGAATCGTTATGTGTGAGCAATAATATTTTATTTTCCCTAAGTAGTCATAGTTCAAGTCGGACACCACTATTGAATCTGAAGTAGAGATTGTTGTTTCACTAAATGAAGATTCAATGTAGAGCACACCTTCATGATACATAATAATCCCTCTTTGCCCTGTAATCAATCCCTCTTTGCCCTGTAATCTCTCACTTTCCTAATTTAATATTAAAATGAGTAGGGGAATGTGCGCATTTTAAATTAAATTTTAAAACTTAAATTAACTGAAAATTAATAAAGAGATGAGTTATAGTGGAATTTGTTAAAAAAAGAGTTAACATGTATGTAAGTTAATTTAAATTAATTAAGAGGAGTCATCTAAACTAATAAATAACATGTAGGTTATGAGAAGGATTAGAAGATTATATATATAGCTACAATATGGACTATTTTCAGATCAAGAGTGAATGAAGAGAAATAGTTAAAGCAAAGAGTATTGTGTGAGAGTGAGTGAATTTAATAATACTCCTAAATACTTGAGAGATTTTGGGCCAAAGAAAGGTATTTCTAAGCTTTGCCAACCGTAGAGGGCTTGAATCTCCCTATAGAAAGCAAGATTTTCGTGTCTCAGTCTGACATTGTTCGTTTATATTTCTATTTATATTGTAACCAAAATATCATTTCATTGGTAATTTCTCCAACAGAAAGTATTTTGTGTTTACTTGGTTTGCTTGAGATGCTAAGAGTGGTCATTCACGAACGGGTCCTGCCTTTGATTCAATCAAGGTTGCTAGGCAGCCTTCATCACTTGAACGAATCTCATGTGTTCGAATTGTAGAACAGCTCGTGCTCTTCTCTCATTGTAGAGAGAAAAAGATCCTAATGTCTTGTTGCAGTAAATATTCACTGCAACAATGCTTCACAGAAATGGTTTTCAGAAAGTTCAATCTAGGTTCTGATAGTCTCTCGTATGCTTATGTATTTGTGGTTGATAGGGTAGCAGTAGATACTAGATACCTCTTTGATGGGCAGCACATTCAATTGTCCAGTATGCAATTTATGTTGGCATCTCTGATGAGGTTTCGGAAACAAATGGCAACCAAGTTGTAACCCATGGTTTCTCTATTATGGCCATTTGATACATGTTGTAAAATATTTGTTATCTGGGTTGCGTATATGGGAGTTAGATTTCTTTAGGCTTAAAGCTTAATGAAGTTTCTTGTATTTCAGTGGCACATGCTGAATGTGCTTCTGATTGTTTTGTATGGTCGGAAGATTTGTGTGCCTATGTAGGTTGTGCTTTTTTATGTATCCAATTAATTTTATGTTAAATAAGTATATATTTCTAATCTTACGTAAAAAAGAAAAAAGAAAAAAAAAAACTCTCATGAATATAAATAAAACTTTAAGATAATTTAAATTAACAATTATAATAATGTCTTACAAGTATCATTAAATTAATTATTGTGGGTCCGGGAAGTTTACAATCCGGCCCAAACTTTGTTTGGGCCCAGGGCCTGTGCCGAGGAGGTCTCTCACTGAGGACGAATGGTCGATGGCCGGGGAGTCAAGGGGAACAGCTGAGAAGCTACCCTGTCCTCGGCAATCCAGAATTTCGATGGGAAGATCAACGTCTTGGTAGAGGCTATCCCCAGACAGTCCCCTGATGGGGATGTAAGTGGAAGGGGGCCCATAGGGAAGCAGGGTGCAGGATTGGATCAAGGATGATGCGTCCCCTCCGCATTAAATGCACCCACCAACGTCCTAACCATATTTATGAGAAAAGACACCTGGACAGGGTGATTTCGATCATCGCAACTAACAAAAAGCAAGGGGGGACAGCTGATGGGACGGGTACTGAAGTAGGCACCTGCCTGATCAACAAGTGGAGGGTTAAGATCAACCAAGAAGGGCTATATAATGTGAAGGTTGATGCGCCTAAAAGGAGGCTGGGAAAAATGGCCAAAAACCAGAGCCTCTCAGCCCACCTCCAGGAGAAAGACTCCAGGGGTGAAGATAACTTAACCTTGTATGAACACCATGAAAAACCCACCACCTGGTGACCAAGGCCTAGCCTTTCAAACCCACGCTCTACAAATGATATTGTTTGGGCCTTTTCACGTGCGAACCCAACACTGTTAGGTTCGTTACGAATCGTGTCCTTACAATTGGCGCCGTCTGTGGGAAAGGCTTGTGTGTTGGCATAGGCGGTGGGTCGAGAGAGTTCCTTTGTTATTTCTAACCATTGGTTATAGAGTTCTAGTATAAAGTCCTGCTAGGGGCTACGTTTATTGACTAGGGGCTTGGCTGAGGAGCTAACTCCCCTAAAGCCAAGGTCCCCCGTAACGAGCAAACTAGGCGATTGGTAGCGTTAATCGTATGGATAAACTCTAGGGGCTTGGCTGAGGAGCTAACTCCCCTAAAGCCAAGGTCCCATGCAAATTGAAAACTAGGTTTTGGACAGAACCAAGGCGTTGCATGGTCCTTGGACTCAAGCCTATGGGAAAACCAACTACCTGGATGAGGAAAACTAGGTTTTGGATAGAACCAAGGCATTGCATGGTCCTCGGACTCAAGCCTATGGGAAAACCAACTACCTGGATAAGGAAAACTAGGTTTTGGACAGAACCAAGGCATTGCATGATCCTCGGACTCAAGCCTATGGGAAAACCAACTACCTGGATGAGGAAAACTAGGTTTTGGACAGAACCAAGGCATTGCATGGTCCTCGGACTCAAGCCTATGGGGAAACCAACTACTTGGATGAGGAAAACTAGGTTTTGGACAGAACCAAGGCGTTGCATGGTCCTCGGACTCAATCCTATGGGAAAACCAACTACCGATCAGTCACCACCGCCAGTCTGTTCAGTAGCCACCGTCAGATTCTCCTATTTCTACCCGCACCCAAACCAAACCGTTCAGTAGACCCTTTCCGAAGTTGAATCGAAACCCATACCCATACCCACACTTTTTCAATCTCACCACAGCCGAAGCTCAACCCAATCTGTCTTCGGAGTTAAAGGATTACAAATGTATTAAGGTAATTTGTAAATGCTGAGTTCAAATTTTAATTTTTTCCCTTTGCATGTAATCTGATTTGAGTGTGGCTTCTTAAGTTTTTCGCTGTTAGATTTTTGTCTATCTGTATTCATAATTATTGTTGCTGTTTTAGCTTTGTTGGGTTTGGTTTTGAAGTGGGTTTGGTTTTGAAGTGTTTTTTGACGCACATCTAGGGCAGAAATTCATGTAAAATACAGTTAGCATGACAACGGTGTTCATTGTTAGGGGAAATTGGTTTGTAATTCATATAGTTTGAAAGTGTATCAAATCAATCTCTATTTTTTCCAGAAATTATGTCACAAGTTATGTCATGATTTTGAATTAGGGAAAATTTCTTTTTAATTCAATGCTGAATGATGTTGAATTGAGAAGCTATTGGTTTTACAAGCTTCAAAGTTACTGGCTTTTACAAGCTTCCACTCTTTTTAGTTATTATTATAATAGATATAATGTGTGTATAATGGATATGCACGCATATATCTACACACAGACCATGGACATCCTAAAACCTTTGCTGCCATTTACTCTGCTTAGGGCTCTAACTGTGCCATATTGTTTTTATTCAACATCTAAGTTTTGGTTTGTAATTTTTTTTTTTTCATGTCATTATCCTTGTAATATCATATGGGAACATACCTTGGTTCTACCCAAACTTAATTTTTTTAAGTAGTTGGTTTCCCCATAGGTTTGAGTCTGAGGACCATGCAATACCTTGGTTCTGCCCAAAACTTAGTTTTTTTTAAGTAGTTGGTTTCCCTATAGGTTTGAGTCCGAGGACCATGCAATACCTTGGTTCTATCCAAAACTTAGATTTATTAAGTAGTTGGAGGGATTAGCCCCTTGAGGGATTAGCCCCTCAACCAAGATGTGAGATGTTGATCTTCCATGGAAAGCCCCTAGAACTGTTCGGGTTGCTAACGTTTCGACGCGCAGCCCCTAATGGAACTTTGTGTTAAGACACAACAACGGTCCGCTGAAAATGATGAAAGGACTTCTCGTTCCACCTGGGCCAGTGCACAAGCCTCCCCACAGACGGCGCCAATTGTAGGGACTCGATTCACGACTACCCCAAGATGATACTGGGCTCGTACGTAAAGAAGGCCCGAACAACATCATTTGTAGAGCGTGGGTTTGAAAGGCTAGGCCTTGGTCACCGGACGGTGGTTTGGGTTGGCTCCGGTCAGTGAATCTCGTCCGAGAAGTCTGGGGAGCGTTGTGCTCTTGTTATTCTCCTTATTTCTAGGACGCCATGGTTGGGAGGACTGGTTGTCTCCCCCCTCACTCATACATCCTCTCTTAACCTTTTATACTGGCCTTTATCCTTTCGCTAGCGTCCGCGTGTAAGCTCAATTTTCAAGGGCTTAAGACTTGTCCTGTTAGCCCATACTTAGAGTGGTTGGGGGGTGGTTACAAAAACTGAAGAGTATGGTCCTGGTAGGTGCAGATTGCTTTATTGCAGTGTTGGTAGCCTTTTACTTGGGCTTTCTCTGCACTGTGCTCATTCTTCCTTTTAAGGGTATTATGGGACGCCGAGCATGAGGTCGTCCTCGGCCATTTCCTTAGGCCGTCCTGGACCTCCATGGTGCGTCCTCGGCATTACCTCTCCTCGGCACAGGCCGTGGGCCTTAGCATGAAGTGAGCCGAGGTCATGAATTCTCTGACCCCACAAGTCTCATTACTAATGTTGCAAGTTACATCTCTATCAAAATTTTAGTTAGATAAAAATTTTCTTGGGATTTTTCTTTTTTGTTTGTAAGGACCTAATATATTGTTAAGGGAACTGAAATTTAAGGACAAAATTTGGTTACAAACTTAATTGTACCGTAAGGTTATAACTCATTAAATAAATTGACATGACCACACATTTTGAAAATATAATTGTTGAATTGCATGTTTTTTATGTTCTTAAAATGAATGTCAAATTTCATGTCAATTGTATGTTATTTACTTTTAATCCATAAATTTATTTTTTATGTATAATTTTAGATTACAAAAACTCAAAATTTAAAGATTTGATTGATGACATAGCTATTAATTTTTTATATTTTTGAAATTTTGCAAGTATGGAGGATATAAGAAGAAAATGTAATCTATTTATGAATTTGTCAAAATTCACATATAATAATAATAATAAAAAAAAGAGTAAAGTTATAATCTTAGTTTACAATCAAGTTTGTTATTAAATTTTATCCTGCCAAAAAGAATTTACGGTGGTCACAAATATTTTTTTCCAGATCATGATGGTCCTGTGACGCTAGTGATTGTTGATGCGTTATGTTATGATTAGTACATAATAGAAGTACATGCTTGCCTTGTATCCTCGCTAAGGTAGAAAAACCCAAGCTGATCAAGGCAGAATATTTTGCGATCACTTCTTGTTGTATCAGCATTTGTATATGTTATTCCATGATGATGGCATGGCCAGAACATTGAAGCAAGGCCATTGAAGAGCGCTAATTAAGAGTGATGACAAAGTCAGGAGCTCGAGCCCAATCTAAGCTCATAGAAAGACATTATAAGACTCGCAAAAATTGAAAGAACAATTTCAAGTTGCACCAAGCATGGGCTTTGGTGTTACCAAAAAAGCATGGGCTTTGGTTGGCTTTATTTCAAAGATGAATTGTTAACTCAGCAGGGCCCATCTTATAATTTCTGACCCAACAGGCAGGTCTTGTAACTAACCCAAATGACATTGTCTATCTTTGCTTTTGTGCTTGCGTGTGCCGCACTTGTAGGAAGAGCTAGGCAAGGTCAATTCTGTAGTAAATTTTGGCATTGCTATTTTGAGGGTCAAGAATATACTCATTTTGTGGTTTACTTCAATTTGTAGCTATAAACTTTCTCGTCTCCTTCTTTTTATTTTTATTTTTTTAAGGACAATCTCAAGTTTGATCTCATGTATACTTTTTTTTTAGATACATGATATAATTTTAACTTATGAGGTCCACGATGATTGTTTTTTATTATCAGGTTAAGACATTAATTGGTTGTTGGTCTCTTATTTGATAATACTAAATTTTTCCAGTTGAGCTAATTGAAACCCACTATTAGATATAATTCATTTGGATCATTATTTGCTCTTTATCGTTAGTTAAGATAACAATCAATATTTGATGAATTTGGGGGTTCAAACTTCGAACTCCAAATCTCTTATTTGATGGTATGAAATTTTGCTAATTAAGCTAACGATCGATAACCACATCAAATTACTGCGTTGAAGTTGTTAGATGATTATCTAGATAAATGGTATGTAAGACCACTAGAAATAAAAGTCATCGTGGGTTCACAATTTGGACCAATGCTTGTGCTTTACAGCTTTAGTACATTTTATTTATCGGAAAAAATGGGGATATACCCCTTTTGGCGAAAAGTTTCAGCAAAATACCTAATTTCTGAAACTATTTAGGGATGACCCTTGTTTTGAATATAAGAGTTAGATGGGGAAGTCAAGAGGCGGGAAATATATGGCTTTAAAAAGTCCTTAATTCCTTTCCAAAAAGTTAAAAAAAGGTCCCTGGCCCATTAAGGAAAAGGATAGGCCTTGTTTGTTTTTTTATTTTTCATCACTCATCACTCATCACTCAATTTCCGTCACTCATCACTCATCACTCATAACCCATCACTTAAAAATACATACCTTGTTTGGCACCATAACCCATTTCCATCGCTCAATATTTTTCACACTATTTATGGGTCCTACTTCTGCCAAAGGGTCAGAGCAAATTGTTTTGTTACCTATGGAAGGCTTTCCTCCCCATCTTTTTCTCTTTTCTCATTTTGCCTTTTCCCTTCATCCCTGTCACTCTCACAAAGCACAAACCCGAACCCAGAAAAATTTCTCGTTGCATTTTGAAAGTCATCAAAGACCCTGAAGGCTTTGATTATGAACTCTACAACGATATCAAAAGGATTCTGGGTCCTAAAAGCTTCTTGCATTTCCTTCAAATACTCTGCTTCTCGTTGCTTTGGCTACATGGTGTCCAAGAAGAAGTATATCTACACAATTGACGATGACTGCTTTGTAAAGTTCTTTCCTTTTTCCCTTTTCCTATCTGGGTTTTGCTTTTCGTTTCTTTATGGATGTTATTGATTTTGAATCTGTATATATTTTGCCTTTTGATTTCATCATATTCTCTGCTAATTCTGTTTTTGTAGTGGCGGCATGGATCTGATCTGCATGTTTTTCAATTTTTTTTTTTTTTCGGGTTACCGATCTGCAATTTTTGTGTAGGTTTGTTTATAAATCAAATCTGAATTCTATGGACTTCAATTCTATGAATCTGATTATACAACAAAACTTCAATTTTTTTTTAAAAACATTTCCACAGATTTGTGATTCAAAATGCAAATTGGTTGCAGTCTCCATTTTTAGTTTCCCCGTTGCATTCTAGTTTCCTGTTTATACTTCCTCCATTTAGATGATTTCATGTTCTTTTGCTCATCTACTGGGAAACTGTTTAAGGGGAAAAAGAAGAAGATAATCATTCCAAAAGAGTACAATAAGAAAACACAACAACTAGCAAGAGGAAAGAACAATGATGGCGAATCTAAATACATTAGCTCCCTTGTAGGCTGTGATGTCAAGCCTGAAATGCGGTATTTCCTTCGAACATTTCCTCTATGTGTAACTTCTACTTTGACACCTCTAAGGGCTTTCTTAACCTGCAATCCTTGATACAAAAGTAACTTGGTTAGACATCATTTAAAGAATGCATCTCAACTTTATCTGCAAAAATAATGGATTGATAATCTGGACTAGATGTGCGGTACTTATTGATCCTAAGAGTGGAAAAGACATGTAGACACTTGAACGTTCTAATGGTGAATTAAACGACTTCAAAGTCAATCTTGGTTGATTTTGTTGGAGAAAGCAAATGCCTACAAGTAGTAAGGCTAAATTGAAGTAAGATAAATCAAATGTAAACCATGCAAAGACAGCTGCTGCATTGTCATAGCAATAACTGTTCAACAAGCAAAATGATTTCACAAATTATTCAATCTAAGCTTAACACAGCTCTAGGACTAGGAAGGAGAGCTAAACTTGAAAAGTTCACAATAATGCAAAAATTACTCTAAATGATAAATTATACAAGATGTTAGAATGGTAGCTATCCCATTTTGAGTTAGAATCTAGCATTACCATGTCCATTCACTAATTAGGTAATGCTTTCACCAAAATGTTCTATCTAAACCCATTAGCAGCGTTTTGATGAGGTAAAAGATTGACAGCTATCATAGAACAGAGTTAAGCAGCCAGAAGGATCAGGAACCAGAATGTTACATGCAGCACTTACTCTTGCTTTGAACGTAACATTTGAAAGTTTTAAGCCTATGATTGGGTTAGAACTTTCAATTGCTACACAAATTATCAGATTCTCAACCTACTGGTGTCTAGTATGATTTCAAAGCATATCATAAAACCAAAACTGCACATGTGAAGAGCATGACCACTTCATTTCCACACCAAAGAGTACAATACCTTAACACGATCAGCATCTGATAATGGCCTTGAATACACATCTTTATCTAAAATCTGAGCAACAAAATCAATGACAGGGAGTGGTTCAATGAACGCAGTCGATGACATGTCTGAATCATAAGCAACAAGGGAAAAAAATGCAGAATGTTAACTTTTGGGGACAAGTTACTGTGTAATAGCATTGATTCAAGATTCCATCTTCATCTATCAAACAAACAACCATTCATCACATTTTCTTGCCCTCTCCCACATTTTCTCAGCAACCAAACAAAATTACAACAAAATCACCAAACAGAAACCCAAAAAAAAAAACTTACCAAATTCCCACATTTTCACAGCAACCAAACAGAATGACAACAAAAACCCAAACCCATAAACACAACACTCAAGATCCCACCTTCATTTACCAAGCACACACCCACAATTTCTCAGCAGCCAAACAGAATCACCAACAAAAACAAAACAAAAAAGCACCAAAAGCAAGCAAAATCAACGGTTCTTACTAGGGCTTTCGAACATGAAAGTGACAGTATCACCACCATCATCGGCCTTAATGGTAACAATATCATCATTTCCCGCGCACTTGAGCATCTTGGCCATGTTGTTGAGGTTCATCCCCATGGACACGTTACGGTCACAGCGGTAGTGCTCGAAGCCCTCAGATCTGAGAAGAAGAGCCACGAGTGCCAGGTGGCTGGAATCCATGGCCTGGAGCGAGAACCCGGTGGCGGAGCAGTCGAAGTTGGCGTCATTGACGAGGTCCTTGATCGATTCCAGAACCTTCTTCAATAGACTCCCTCGGAGGACGGCGTAGGGAGGCCGGCGTGTGGAGGCGGCGTGTGGAGCGGTGAGAGAAGAGGAGGGCAGAACTCTGAAGAGTGGAGGCTGTGACTCTGTGAGAATGAAAGTACTGGGTAGGGTTTTTAACTTTTGCTTTTATAGTTAAATTAGATTAATTTTAATTAGGTAAATTAGATATCTAATTAGTTTAATTATACTTACTTATTCTAAAAATAAAATGAATACATGGGGGTCCGTTTGGATTAAGTTTATTGTTGCTGAAACTGAAAACTGAAAACTGAAAACTGAAAACACTGTAGCAAAATAATTTTTAAATGTGTGAAAAGTACCGTGGGACCTATTTTTAATATTTTTTAATACGTGAACAGTGTTGCTACAGTATATGAACAGTACTACTACAGTGCAAAACAGTAATTTTTGTCCACCAAAGTCAACTTATGCGGGCAGAAGAAAAAAAAAAAAAAAAAAAAAAAAAAAAAAAACAAAGAAAATGCAACACCAAACGTGGACGCAGGAAAACGGGCTATCCAAACGCCCTCATGATATCTAATTAGTTTAATTAGACCATGCCATCAAAAAAAAAAAAAAAAAAGAAAGGGCCAGACCATATAAAGGAAAAAAAGAGAGGCCCAAATGGTTTTAAAAAAAATGAAATGGCCAAACATGTATGGCAGGCGCATATATTATATATCATATATTATGTGTAAAATATATTATAATATGTTCGGTTCGGTTTCGATCGGTTCGGTGTATTCAAACCAGAAACCGAAACAGAACCGAAATTTTCTGTTTTTTCTTCTTTTGTTGTCACGTTACTTCACGCAGTGTCAAAAGTGAGATTGACAAGTTTAATTGGTTGCTTTTTTTCCATTTGATATGGAATCCAGCGCTCTGTTACAACTATATCATTTATAGAGTTGTACAGCTATCTTATAAGGGTTGTGTTAAGTTACGGACACCGTTAAGCACACTTTTTTCTGAAAAAAAAAAATTATGTCTTCTTTCTCAATTTATGTTACTTTTTCAGTTTATACATACTATTTTAGGATATTTTTTACTTTTTCTGACAAATATTTTTTGTTTTTTCTGCCCTTAATCAGCACCAAGCGGTGCTGGTTAACATTCTCCATCTTATAATATCTCAGTTTAAACTCTGTTTACAATTCAAATTAAAGGTTGAAATATCTATCTACAGCTGCTGTACAGATCTGATTTGAATTTGAATTTTATGCAGCTACGCGACACCATTATGCAGGAACATCACAGCTACACTACTGTAGCTTTACACACATCTTTACCAAACGAAGCCAAGTATAGTATACAATTAGTTAAAAGCCAGCTATAATATAAACTAAATAAATGAAATAACCAAAGAGACGCCACAGAAAGTTAATTTGGGACTTGGGAGTAAAAAAGTTACTCTGTTCTGTGAAAAAAACAGAACTGTTTCCCTTTTCTTTTTCTTTTTTTCTTTTTTTTTTGTCACGTTACTCATGCGGTGTCAAAAGCAAGATTGACAGCTTGAATTGGTTGCTTGGGCGAAAATGGGTAACTATCCATAAAAATCTAACTATTTAGTTAGTTGACGCTGTTTGGAAACATATTAGAATTCTAGCAACTCGAGCTTCAAAGGCTCGATTTTGGGCCTGTAAATCGACTCTTTGAGACTCAATTTGCATGTTTTACTCCGATCTGAGTTGGCATTATTTCCACGTGGCATCTACTTGTAAATCGAGTCTTAGAGACTCGATTTACATTTACAGTAAAAAAAAAAAATTTTGCCTTTACACCTTCTCACCTCAACGACCACAAAACCACAGCAACAACAGCAATCCTAACAAAACCACCAAGAGAAGAAAGAGAAGTTTAAAAAAAAAAACCCAGAAACAGGTCGCCTGCAACCCAGGCCGCGCGACCCCAGGCCTGGGTTGCGCGCCTGGGGTCGCGCGGCCTAGGTCGCGCGGGACCTGGGTCGCCTGCGCCCTGGGTCGCGCGCGACCTGGGTCGCCTGCGACCTGGGTCGCGCGCCTGGGTCGCCTGCGGCCTGGGTCGCAGGCAACCTGTTTCTGGGCGCGACCCCAGGCCGTGCTGGTGAGAGAAGAACCCAGAGAAGGAAGAATGGATATTGAGGTGAGGTGAGAAGGTGTGGTTTTGTGGTTGTTGAGGTGAGAAGGTGTAAAGGCAAATTTTTTTTTTTTTTACTGTAAATGTAAATCGAGTCTCTAAGACTCGATTTACAAGTAGATGCCACGTGGAAATAATGCCAACTCAGACCCGAGTAAAACATTCAAATCGAGCCTCAAAGAGTCGATTTACAGGCCCAAAATCGAGCCTTTGAAACTCGAGTTGCTAGAATTCCAATATGTTTCCAAACCGCGTCAACTAACTAAATAGTTAGATTTTTATGGGTAATTACCCATTTTTGCCTGGTTGCTTTTTTTCCATTTGATATGGAATTTAGCGCTCTGCTCATGGAGTTGCTTTTGGGTGCATATTTACTCTTTTGTGAATATTTATTATAAAAAACAGTAGTCTATTGGTTTGACCACCATTAGGCCAATAGCCTTTTAGACTTTAGAGTCTATAAAGATAAGAGACAGAGGCTTTTTGTGAGGGATTGTGCTCAGCTTTACAGAGTATTCAGTCCTTTTGAATGTTTTAAATTTTGGGAAATATTAACAGCATCGTGCGGTTAACAGTTTTCTTTTTTGTGTTTAACTAAAAAAAAAGGAAAAAATAGTTGTCAAAAAAATTGCCGAAAGAGATAAAAAAAAATTGTTAAAAACTGAAAAACTGGCAAAAGCTAAAAAAATTAGCCAAAAATTTACCCAAAAGTGTGTTGCTAACGGGCACCTTAACACAACCCTTAAATTTTTAGCCTAAATAATCGTATGAAAAAAAGAAGAAGAAATGTGACATGACCGAACTAGAAGACCAAGGCTAACACCTTCGATCGTTGTAGCTGGGGGAAGTGAAGAGAAAAGAAAGGAGATAGAAAAATCTTATGTACAACTCTCGTGCGTCCGAGACTCTAGAAATTTTTTTCATTTGTTTGCCATATTTTTTGTCACTCTCCCTCTACTAAAGAGGAATTAATGCTTTTCACATTAAAAAAAAATTGGGACTAAACTTCCCATTTTTTGTACTGAAAAATATAATTAAAAAAATATAGTGATTCAATAAATAAAATAAAATAAAAAACTTGATAATTTGGAGCCCCAATGAAACGCTTTCCTTAGACAATGTATGCACCCACACAACATTTGTTGAAAGGTTACTATAAATTTATCTCCAGAATACAACCATGTTTATTAGGTTCTAAAAATAGCAATTTTGGTGATGTTCCAGAGGATTTTTAGTGTTTCTAAGAATGTTTAGATTGTAGAAGATATTAAAAGGAAGAGTTAGAATCATTTATATATCATGAGTAAGGAGTTATAACCGTCCATAAACTATTTTCGATATTTACAAACATTTTCATTTCAAGTGGAACAAATTTTATCCAAAAAACTGTTGAATTCGTAAAATCTGCAACACTCGTATTTTCAAGTTTTACAAAAGAAACTTGAAATTATCGTACGTCTTCCATACATCTCTCGTACATAGGCGACTCTCTAAACTTTTTTTTTTTCATTTCATTGCCACAGTTTCTTTCACTTTAGTTCTACTAAAGATGAAGTAACACTAGCCCCATTAAAAAATGAAAAAAATGGGCTGCACATCAAATTTTCACTACCAAAAAATATATTGATTTAATAATAAAAAAAACATTTGACAATTTGGAGCCACAACGAAATGCTATCCTTAGAAACTATATACACCCACACAATAGTTGTTAAAATGATACTACAAATTTATCCCAAGGATACAACCAAGTTTATTACATTCTAAATACAATAGTTTTGGAGAAGTCCTAGTGGATTTTTAGTGTTTCTTAGAAGGTTTTGAAAAGGGGAACTAACGCTTATCACATTTAAAAAAAAAAAGGACTACACATCAACTTTTCACCACCAAAAAATATAAAAAGAAATATAGTGATTTAATAATCAAGCAAAACATTTGCAATTTAGATCCACAACAAAACGCTATCCTTAGACACTATATGCACCCGCACCGGAGTTGCTAAAATGTTACTACAGATTAATCCCAAGGACACAACCACATTTAATTAAGTTCTAAATGCAGCAATTTCAGAGAAGTCCCCTACGATTTTTAGTGTTTCTTAGAAGGTTTTCAAAGAAGTACAAAATGTGAGAGTTAGAATCATTTATTTATCACGGGTAAAGAGTTATAACGGTCCAAATGCTGTTTCAAATATTCACAAATGTTTTTAGTTCAAGTGGAACAGATTTTGTCCAAAAGACAGTCAAATTCTTAAATTCTGCTGAATCCCCTGCAACACTCATACGGTCGAGTTTCGTACAAACTCTCAGGAACTATTGATCCAAAAGAAACTTTAAAATCACGTACGTCTTACATACAAATCTCGTACGTACAAGATTCTCTAAACTTATTTTTTCCAATTTCATTGCCACTGTTTCTTTCACTTTACTTCTACTAAAGATGAATTAACACTTCTCATGTCAAAAAAAAAAAAAAAAGAGAAGGGACTACCCATCGAATTTTCACTGCCAAAAGATATATTTAAAACATATAGTGATTTAATAACCAAACAAAACATTTGACAATTTGGAGCCGCAACGAAATGTTATCCTTAAACGATATATGCACCTACATAAGAGTTACTAAAACGTTACTACAAATTTATCCATAGGATACAAACAAGTTTATTAAGTTCTAAATAAATAAAAATTTGGAGAAGTCCTAGAGAATTTTTAGTTTTCCATTGAAAGTTTTGAAAGAAGAAGACATTCAAAGTGAGAGTTACAATCATTTATATATCATGGATAAAGTCTTAAAACCATCCAAAACTATTACCACTATTCCCAATAGTTTTTGTGGGGCACAAGAATTTAGATATGGTATTTGTGCCATGTGTCGTATTTAAAATCACATACGTCTTACATTTAAATCTCGTACGTACAAGATTCTCTAAACTTATTTTTTCCAATTTCATTGCCACAGTTTCTTTCACTTTAGTTCTACTAAAGAGTAATTAACACTTCTCACGAGAAAAAAAAGAAAAAAAAAAAAAACAAGGGACTACACATCGAATTTTCACTACCAAAAGATATATTTAAAAAATATAGTGTGTTCCTTTGTTTGTTTCTCTCTTTTTTTTTTAATAACTGGTCAGACCTCATTGACTTTCTTATTCAGTTCTACCAAGATCAATAAACAAATAATAACGCATGCCAAGACTACTAGGCTTCTAAATTTTATTTTTGAGGGTGGCTTCTGAATTTCCCCCAATACCACTTCGGGTTCTACCCTATACCCTAAGAAGTCCACATCAGGTACTATTTATCAAAGAAACCGTGCAGAAACCTGACCATTAAGCCCAAAAGTTTATAGCCTCTACCTCCGCATAATGCAACAAAACTATAGAAAAAGATTAAATCTCAGAACCTAGAAAAATCTACAGGTGCATCGTCTAGTTTATTGAAAAATAAAATTAAACTTTTCTTCGTATGCTTCATTCAAATTCTTGAATATTTAAACAGTTTCACTACTGACCAAAATATCCACATAAAAAAATACTTAAATTCTAAATAAAACATAGATTTGACAAGAAAGAAAATTTTAAGCTTTCCTCAATTGTGCAGTAAAACCTTCTCTACCTGAGTAATTTGTATAGTCTCCTCTCTCAAAATATCTCTCTATATATACGTTGACATAATAAGCTTATATATAACTAGGGTTTCAACCTTATTTTCTAAAAACTCCCTTATAATTATAAATTATAAAATTGACCCCACAAAATATTTACTTAAATACCGTTCCTTTTTTTTTTTTTTTTTTTTTTTTTTTCCAGGTATTACAATTTCATTACAAAATAATGACATATTCTCACGCATTGTGAATAATATTGTGAAACTTGACGAAAATAATATTGTGAAAGTTGAAAGGAAAAACCATTTTAGTAGCTTCAAATGTCTTATTATCAATATTGTTAATTTGTTATTATTATGAATATTTAGGATAACAAAGTCAAAAAATTATTATGTTTTCACAAACATACATTTCTCATTATTTATTTGACAATATATTATAGAACATAATTACATAATTTATATTTCTAGCATTATTCTAACATCAATAGGATCACTATAATTGATCATTCACATGTGTAGGTATAAGTTAATATTCTTGACCAGCCTAACCAAGGGGCATTTTCGTACAAAATTGATCCGAGTTTTTTTTATCTTTTTGAAATAATTTTCCAATTGTTTCTCGGAGTTTTATATACGCTATAGACAAGTTTACATCCAAAAACACCGATTTTGGATTCAGGTCAAAATTCTTGATCAGTCAAACACAGGAGAATTTTCGTTTAAAATTTATACGAGTTTTTTTTTTTTTCTTTTCTTTCTAATGACTTGCATTTGTTTCTTCAACGCCTTAATGTGCTGTCTACAAGTTTTCATGCACACACGTCGACATTTGATAGAGGTCAAAATTCTTGACCAATCTACCCGAGGGGCATTTTCGTACAAAATTACGAGTTTTTTTTTCTTTTCTTTTCTTTCTAAAGAATTTTGCATTTGTTTCTTGGCTCTCTTAATTTGCTCTCTACAAGTTTTCCTGCACACATGCCGACATTTGATTCCGGTCAAAATTTTTGGCTAGTCTGACCGAGGGTCATTTTCGTAATAAAATTACTGAGGTTTTTTTTTTTTTTTTTTTGGGTTGTTTGCCATAAGAATTTTCCAATTGTTTCTTGGAGCTCTATATATGCTATCTACAAGTTTTAATGCAAAAGCACAGATACTGGATTCAGGTGAAAATTGTTGACCAATCTAACCGAGGGGCATTTTCAATCAAAATTGATACAAGTTTTTTTTTTTTTTTTTTTCTTTTCCTTCTAATGAATTTTGCATTTGCTTCTTCGACGACTTAAAGTGCTGTCTACAAGTTTTCAGGCATACACGCCGACATTTGATTCAGGTCAATATTCTTGACCAGCCTAACCAAGGGGCATTTTCGTACAAAATTGATCCGAGTTTTTTTTATCTTTTTGAAATAATTTTCCAATTGTTTCTCGGAGTTTTATATATGCTATAGACAAGTTTACATCCAAAAACACCGATTTTGGATTCAGGTCAAAATTCTTGATCAGTCAAACACAGGGGAATTTTCGTTTAAAATTTATACGAGTTTTTTTTTTTTTTTCTTTTCTTTCTAATGACTTGCATTTGTTTCTTCAACGCCTTAATGTGCTGTCTACAAGTTTTCATGCACACACGTCGACATTTGATAGAGGTCAAAATTCTTGACCAATCTACCCGAGGGGCATTTTCGTACAAAATTCATACGAGTTTTTTTTCTTTTCTTTTCTTTCTAAAGAATTTTGCATTTGTTTCTTGGCTCTCTTAATTTGCTCTCTACAAGTTTTCCTGCACACATGCCGACATTTGATTCCGGTCAAAATTCTTGGCTAGTCTGACCGAGGGTCATTTTCGTAATAAAATTACTAGAGGTTTTTTTTTTTTTTTTTTTTGGGTTGTTTGCCATAAGAATTTTCCAATTGTTTCTTGGAGCTCTATATATGCTATCTACAAGTTTTAATGCAAAAGCACAGATACTGGATTCAGGTGAAAATTGTTGACCAATCTAACCGAGGGGCATTTTCAATCAAAATTGATACAAGTTTTTTTTTATTTTTTTTTCTTTTCCTTCTAATGAATTTTGCATTTGCTTCTTCGACGACTTAAAGTGCTGTCTACAAGTTTTCAGGCATACACGCCGACATTTGATTCAGGTCAATATTCTTGACCAGCCTAACCAAGGGGCATTTTCGTACAAAATTGATCCGAGTTTTTTTTATCTTTTTGAAATAATTTTCCAATTGTTTCTCGGAGTTTTATATATGCTATAGACAAGTTTACATCCAAAAACACCGATTTTGGATTCAGGTCAAAATTCTTGATCAGTCAAACACAGGGGAATTTTCGTTTAAAATTTATACGAGTTTTTTTTTTTTTTCTTTTCTTTCTAATGACTTGCATTTGTTTCTTCAACGCCTTAATGTGCTGTCTACAAGTTTTCATGCACACACGTCGACATTTGATAGAGGTCAAAATTCTTGACCAATCTACCCGAGGGGCATTTTCGTACAAAATTCATACGAGTTTTTTTTCTTTTCTTTTCTTTCTAAAGAATTTTGCATTTGTTTCTTGGCTCTCTTAATTTGCTCTCTACAAGTTTTCCTGCACACATGCCGACATTTGATTCCGGTCAAAATTCTTGGCTAGTCTGACCGAGGGTCATTTTCGTAATAAAATTACTGAGGTTTTTTTTTTATTTTTTTTGGTTGGCATTAAGAATTTTCCAATTGTTTCTTGGAGCTCTATATATGCTATCTACAAGTTTTAATGCAAAAGCACAGATACTGGATTCAGGTGAAAATTGTTGACCAATCTAACCGAGGGGCATTTTCAATCAAAATTGATACAAGTTTTTTTTTTATTTTTTTTTCTTTTCCTTCTAATGAATTTTGCATTTGCTTCTTCGACGACTTAAAGTGCTGTCTACAAGTTTTCAGGCATACACGCCGACATTTGATTCAGGTCAATATTCTTGACCAGCCTAACCAAGGGGCATTTTCGTACAAAATTGATCCGAGTTTTTTTTATCTTTTTGAAATAATTTTCCAATTGTTTCTCGGAGTTTTATATATGCTATAGACAAGTTTACATCCAAAAACACCGATTTTGGATTCAGGTCAAAATTCTTGATCAGTCAAACACAGGGGAATTTTCGTTTAAAATTTATACGAGTTTTTTTTTTTTTTCTTTTCTTTCTAATGACTTGCATTTGTTTCTTCAACGCCTTAATGTGCTGTCTACAAGTTTTCATGCACACACGTCGACATTTGATAGAGGTCAAAATTCTTGACCA
>NW_022154726.1:0-131226 GCF_001633185.2 Quercus lobata
CCACCGCCGATCACCACCACATCATAACCCAGCATCCCAAATCAGCCAAAAGTCACGAACCTAGCCAAAACCAGATTCACGGCAGCCCACAACCTGACCCACCAAGCCCCCGACAGCCCACCGCCGCTGCATGTCCTTAACCCACGATTCATAGCCACCAAACCCGACCCACCACCAACATCAAGAGTAGGGGCCATTGAAGACAAAGGAATCGACCTCGAATCTGCCCAGAATGACTTGAACAATCGCTGGTCCACTCGTCGGTGGTGGAAGTACCATTAAGGCACTCGATGGAGAGGACCGTCGGAGAAAAGTAAATAAGAAAGCCAAGAGAGGGAGAGGGAGAGATTTCAGAAAATGAAAGATGAGTTTGGGTCTGAGTTTTTGTTTGGTTGACAAGAAAATTTAAGAAAAATTGAGAAAGTTACTACAAGTTTTTTTTTCTTACTCTTTAAATCTTAATTAAGGTGAATTTTGATTTTTAATTCTGTTTTTATTTAGTTAAAATTAATAAATTAATTTTTTAAATTTAAATGCTGACGTGTCATAGGTGATGTGGCATTTTTTATAATATTTTAATGTCTCCGGCTGCCACCTCAGCTATTTCCGTCGGTTAACAGACGGAAATGACGAAAATAAACACGCGTTAATTGGTTTAGGGACTAAAAGTGGAAAAAAATTAAATGTAGGGACTAAAAGTGCATTTACGCCTTTATGTTTATAAATATAAACATACATAAACATACACACATACATAAATATACACACACATACACACTCCTACACATACACATAAATAAACATACATAAACATAAATGAACATAAACATAAACACACATACACATAAATATAAACATATACATACACACACATAAACATACACATACACACTCATACACATACACATACACATACATAAACACACATACACATACATTTTTAGTTCTCGCCTTGGGCCCCAAAATGTCTAGGGCCGCCCCTGGATTCATACATATTGACTGACTACAAATGTTATGTAAAACAGCTTCTATGCACATCAAGCCACACGCCTAAATATTGTTTGCACATCAAAGTCTGAACATTCAAAGGCCTCTCGAATACTTCAATTTTCTCCAGAACCCCAAAAAAAAAAAAAAACCCCAGATCCATGCATAGTCACAAACCCATGATTAAACTGAGAAACCCATTTCTAAAAGCACATGAAGACCTGATTTCTACCACCAGACACACACAAACCTGTATCACATTAAGTAAATGTTTGTAAATTTTTTTATATATAGCAAATAGCATAAATAATATCAAAATTCTTCAAATTGTTAACAATTTTTATTTTGATTGTTTAAAAAGAGAAATGCTCAGATGAGAGTGTGCTCGAAAAAGCAAAATGAATTGACAACCGAAAATCAAATATTGAACAAAAATAAATCCAAGGGAGGGGGAGTTGTTAGGGTTTTGGCGGTTGATACAGAGAGAGAGAGAGAGATAATCTGTGAGACAAAAGTTGAGTATCGAAGGCGAAGAGAGATCACGAGCTTCGTCGAATTTGACTTAAAATTGTAGGCTTTTTGTTGTTGTAATTTGAAATTCGTGCTGAACTTGCATTTGCAATCCCAAAAATATGAACGCTTCTCTACCCAAGCGCAAAACAAATACAGCTTCCAAAACTTTATTTATTTATGTATAGTTGTTTTATAAGCTTAAAACAAAACGACATCATTCATGTGCTCAAGGTTTAATATTTATGTTTTTTTTTTTAATTAAAAAAAAATTTTAAGATTTAATTTGTAGGGTAATTCTATGGTTTCTGGGAGGTACAGTACCCATTAGTAGGCAACTTGCTATATCATGTTACCAAAACATCACATTTGATGGTACCATCCTCATATTGTGTAGTACTAACATCACATGTTATTGTACTTTTATCACATTCAATGGTTCCCTTATTTTTTTCTCACATTTGATAGTACCATCTTTACATTGTGTAGTACCAACATCACATGTGACTATACTTTTGGAACATTCGGTGGTTCCCTTATTTTTTCTCACATTTGATGGTACCATCTTCATATTGTGTAGTACTAACATCACATATGATTGTACTTATGTCACATTCGGTGGTTCTCTTATTTTTTCTCACATTTGATGGTACTATCCTTACATTATGTAGTACCAACATCACATGTGACTGTACTTTTATCACATTCGGTGGTTCATTTATTTTTTTTTTCTCACATTTAATGGTACAATTCTCACATTGTACAATACCAACATCACATGTGACTATATTTTACCACATTTGGTGGTTCCTTTTTTTTTTTTCCTCACATTTGATTGTACCATCCTCACATTATGCAATACCTATATCACATGTGACTGTATTTTGCCACATTTGGTGGTTCATTTATTTTTTTTCTCACATTTGATGGTATCATCCTCACATTGCGCAGTACCAACATCACATATAACTATATTTTGCCACATTTGGTGGTTCCTTTATTTTTTTTCTCAAATTTAATTGTATCATCCTCACATTGTGCAGTACCAACATTACATGTGATTGTATTTTGCCACATTTGGTGGTTCCTTTATTTTTTTTTTCTTACATTTAATTATACCATCCTCAAATTGTGCAGTACCAACATCACATGTGACTGTACTTTTGTCATATTCGGTGGTTCCCTTATTTTTTTTCCTCACCTTTTATGGTACCAGTCTTACGTTGCGCAGTACCTACATCACATGTGATTGTACTTTTGTCACATTCGGTGGTTTCCTTATTTTTTTTTCTCATATTTGATGGTACTATCCTCACATTATACAGTACCAACATTACATGTAATTGTACTTTTGTCACATTCTGTAGTTCCCTTATTTTTTATCACATTTGATGGTACCATCCACATGTTGCACAATACCAACACCATATGTGACTGTACTTTTGTTACATTTGATAGTTCTCTTATTTTTTTTCACATTTTATGGTACTATCCTTACATTGCGTAGTACCAATATCACATGTGACTGTACTTTTGTTACATTCGGTGGTTCCCTTATTTTTTTTCCTTACATTTTATGATACTAGTCTCACAAAACGCAGTACTAACATCACATGTGACTGTACTTTTGTCACATTCGATAATTCTCTTATTTATTTATCACATTTGATGGTACCATTATCATATTATGGAGTACCAACATCATATGTAACTGCATTTTTGTCACATTTTATGGTTCCTTTATTTTTTTTTTCCCGCTTGAATGGTACCATCTTCACATTGGGGAGTACTCATTTTCTGATTCTCTGACTTTCTTCTCCTCTCTCTCAGTTTTTCTATAGTCTACTTTTCTCTCTTCAGTTTCGTCTCTCTCAAATTCTTCTCCTCCAAACCATCCACAAGAACCTGTCTAGAGCGACGATTACTAAATAAAACCCTAAGCAAGACCCACAAAAGAAGAAACAGATCCCTAAACTAACAGCTGTTCTAGAGCCATACATTTTACCACAACTTGTGCATATGTCAACTTGTAATTTAATTATAACACTTACACATGGATTCCACATTATTGGTACTTAATGAAAAGTAATTCAATGACCATTTAATACGTGTGTAAATTGTGACAAAGTGTGTGCTCTTAAATCTTTTTCATGAACTAATGGTTTTACCTTCATTTTTATGCAGAATTACACACACTTTTGTGTGTTATGTTTCCTGATCAGTGGCTTAAGGGGCCAAGTGGCCATACCCTGGGCCTGACTAAGCTTGGAGTTTTTTCATGAGCAAAAAATTCAGGTATAGTATATTAAGTTCTTTAATTTAATTAAAACATATAGTCATATTGATTAATAAAGTACAAATAATATTATCTTTGCTAAGGATAATTCAATTTAAAGCTACTAATAATTCCTTTAATTTGTATATTTCACTATTAATCCTTATATATTGTAAGTATACGCAAATTAAGAAGTATTGATACATTATTTAAAATAAAGATGTTGACAATTTAGAAAACATTTGAAACTTCAATTCCCAAAGAACATCTTAAGGATCTCCAAGGACAAGTTTTATTGAAAATAATTTAGTTGTTTATATTAAAAAAAAAATTGCTAAGAACTTAATATACATATTTGACCATGTCATGGGAGTAGAATTTTAACTACGGACGTTTCTGTTAGAAACACCAGGAGGAGCCAATTAAGTTACAAAACCCATGGCATACATAGTTGGTACTTAATTATGTTAAGGACAAAGTTCGGCTCTAACCATGTTTGAAGTCTTGGGCTTCAATGATCAATAAGAGCTGACATTAATTAGTTCTTGTCATGAGTTATTTAATCCAATCAACTAAGTGAATCATGTAAATTACACATAACATGACATATATATTATTGGGGGTAATTCTATTGTACCCCCCCAAAAAAAGAGAGAGTACGGTACCCACTAGTAGGTAACCTGCTATATCGGGTTATCTTTTTCTCACATTTGATAGTTTCATCATCATATCGTGCAGTTTCAACATCAGATGTGACAGTTCTTTTGTTACATTCGAAGGTTCTCTTATTTTTTTTCTCACATTTGATGGTTCCATCATCACATTGTACAGTTCCAATATCACATGTAACAGTTCTTTTGTCATATTTGATAGTTCCCTTATTTTTTTCTTACATTTGACGATTTCATCCTCACATTTTACAGTTTCAACATCACATGTGACAGTTCTTTTGTCACATTTGGTGGTTCTTTTATTTTTTCTCACATTTGCCAGTTCTATCCTCACATTATGCAGTTCCAACATCATATTTGATAATACTTTCGTCACATTTGGTGGTTCCCCTTATTTTTCTAACGTTTGACGCTTTCATCCTCACATTGTGTAGTACCAACATCACATGTAACAGTTCTTTTGTCACATTTGGTGGTTCCCTTTTTTTTTGCTTCACATTTGAGAATTCCATTCTCACATTGTACAGTTCTAACATCACATTTAACAATGCTTTTGTTATATTTGATGGTTTTTTTCCTCACATTTAACGGTTTCATCCTTACATTATGTAGTACAACATCACATGTGACTGTACTTTTATCACATTCGGTGGTTTCTTTATTTTTTTTCCACATTTGATGGTTTTATCTTCACATTGTGCAATTCTAACATCACATTTGACTGTTCTTTTGTCACATTTGATGGTTCCTTTATTTTTTCTCACATTTGACAGTTTGATCCTCACATTGTGCAATTCCAACATCATATGTGATTGTTCCTTTGTCTCATTTGGTGGTTTCCTTATTTTTTTTCTCACATTTGATGTTTCTATTGTTACATTCGGCAGTATCAATATCACATTTGACAGTACTTTTGTCACATTTAGTGATTCTTTTTTTTTTTCCCTCAAATTTGACGGTTCCATTCACACATTATGTAGTACCAACATCACATGTGATTGTATTTTTGTCACATTCGGTGGTTTCCTTTTTTTTTTTTTTAAATTTTTTTATTCATATTTGATGGTTCCATTGTCAACATTAGGCAATACTTACGTCACATTTGAAAGTAGGTTCTTATGCTTGTTCTTTTACCTACGCTCCCCATGAAAGTAGTGCAAAAGCCTTGGTAAAACTAAAATATTTATAAGAAACTACAACAACAATAACAACAAAAGGCAAAGAAAATAATGGCCCAAATTTGTTGGACATCTTTTTTAGTTGCAACTGTAAATACCTATCTAGGAAACAAAAGCTATAAATACATTTCTGATCATTTCATTGATGAGCCAATATATAAGAGTGATGACATAGCTCCTCGATGCATGATGTTCTATAAAAGAAGTTGAAACAATTTTGATTAAGGTAATGAAAATTGCAAGATTGGTGCCAAAATTTGACACTCCAGATTTAGTGAATGTACAAGTACAACTATAAGCATTCAACTGTTGTCATCAGAAACAGGATGCAGAGTTGGATACCTATTATTTTTTCCTACAAAACTCATATTTCCCAACAATTGAACTGGAAAAAAAAAAAAGAAAAAAATTTAGTAAGATATTCATCACCCTCAAGCTTGAAATGGATGCAGTAGAAAAGAAACAAGTACAAAAATTGTAACAGACCAAAGCCACCGGTTTGATCTTCCTTAGCTTTGGCATTTGAGCAAAGAAAAGTGTGACACTCAAAATGAGTCATGAATTATCAGAGCATCATAGCTGCTGATCAAGAAACAGGTCTTTAGGAGATCCCAAGTATTTTGAAACATTTGTAACATAATTTTTAAACCAGGAGGTGCTGCGAGTCAACCATCCAGTCTGAGTCAGTTCTTGCATTTCAAGCATGCTTTTCCTTTCTTCATCCAACAATATATCTAGCCACCTCTTAGCCATGAAAACTTTGATAACTTCAACCCCTTCCTTGACAACCTCCACTAGTGGTATTACAAGAAGATTTTGGTCCAGGTTGAGTTTGGTCAAATTATCAAGCGGACCAAATGTATCAGGAAGAGCATTTCCCTCCGCTAATCCACCCCCCCCCCCCAAAAAAAAAAAAAAAAAAAAAACCCAAATTTCAACACCACACTAACAAGAACCCAAACCCCCTGATCATCAAAAACATAGACATAACAAGTTTGGAAAAACTGAATTCCTATGAAGCATTTCAACAAGCACTTTATGTGCCACCTGAAAAGAAATAACAAAATTAGTACCTCTTCAGCACAGAAGTATTGCCTACATTGTGGTACAATGAAATTTAAGAGCGAATTTGAAAAAAATTCTCAAAACCCAACAAAGAAATTAGGGTTTTATTTGATCCTTACCTTAAAAATCAAAAGATTTGATCCTTTAAGAAACCTTCAGCGGTTGGTAAATGGGGATACCGTGGAGATGACAGTGAAATTGATGGACATAAGGAACCCATTTGAAAAGAAGGAATCTGGGTTTTATAAGAGAACACCAGAGAGGGAGGACGGGAGAGGGTTGGAGAAGAGGAACCACAGTTTTTTCTTTTTTCTTTTTGGCTTTTATATGTTTACTTGGTCTACTGGTAATAGGTTTCCCACTAAACTAAAATTAACGGTTAAGATTAAAACAACATAGTTTTAATGGCTGAGATTTGTGTGGGTACCATACCCACTAAAAATATAGGGGGTACTAGAGAAGGACCCTAATTTGTAACATCTTAAAATATTTAAAATGTATCTTTCAAAAAAAAAAATCTAAGAAAATCCTAAATACACGTTAAACAAAATAGACTTTAGTACTTTACAACTAACATTTGTACTGTATAAACTATAAACCATATCCACTAAGTTCTTTCCTTCACTTAACAAAAAATAAAACAAAAGGAGAAGTGCAAGTAGAAGCGTGACATTATTTTTCAGTATCAAGTAGGAAAAGAAATTATTTTCATTATAAGCTTTGGGTCGGATGTAAAACAAAATTTAACCTTTTTTTTTTAAGGCAAGAAAAAGAAAATGTAACTTTGAATTGACTTGGGATAATCCTAATTCTTTTGGAGTTTATATTGTCGAATTGGTTTATTTTTATGTGGTAATTTAGTATAATTTAATTTATTTCTATTGGTTTATCTTGTTTAAAATATAAACAGAACAAAAATATATCTATTTGAAGTAACAAGTTGTTAATGGTGAATAATAAAATTGTATTTAATGATGAACCTTTATGAGATTCAATAATAATATGCGAACTTAGCAGGTGTGAAATTTGTTGTCAAAACTGTTAATATCAATAACATTGCTCAATTTTATAACACAAGACAAGTTTATCTATGTAAACTCCTAGAATTACATGAGGGTTCAAAACTAAGATACCTATCATATATATAATCTCTTCATTTGTGATCTTAATTCCTAACTGTGATTTAAATATGTAAATTCCCCCATAAAAAAGCTCTATTGAGCACATTTTATTAAAGGCCAGCTAGATGACCATAATCAAAATCCTACATTTTACTTGAATTGAACAAATCATTTCCTCACATAAATTTTGTTATACAAAGTTACAAATGCCTCACAGTATCAGATATGGTATTTGCAGCAAACTCTGCAACTCCCCCCCCCCCCCCCCCCCCCCCCCCCCCCCCCCCCCAAAAAAAAAAACAAAAACCCCTTTTCTTCTTTTCCCCAAAAAAAAAAAAAAAAAAAAAAAAAAACTGTATATGCCTAGGGAATAAACTGATGAAGAGAAGACAGAATATGCACATAGCGTTTTTGTAATTACAATGTGAAGCTCCTTTCTGCTAAAATTAAGAGCGAGCCATTCTCAAAAATGAAAACATGTAGTCTTTCTTTGTGGTATCAATTTGTATCTAACAACAGAGTCTCAGATATCCGTCCTCTGTTCCAACAAGAAACAATCGTGAGAAAGGTAGAATACTAATACTTGATAACACTGATAAATTTTTTGTTCCATGATCTGCCATGTAGAGTTTCTGAGGTATGACCCGATAACGCCCATCCTGCCACATGACAATCACAAAGATCCATTAAAAAAATAAAAACAATAATAGAGAAATAAATTCATAACTGAGAAACCATATAACTATCTTGTTAGAGGAAGAATACTTCACTAGAATTGCTGTGCTGAAAAACAAAGAGGGCATGTAATTATTGCTGTCTTAACTAAAAGACCAAATGGTCAGGTTAGGATCCTTTAAAACCCTAGGCACTTTCAGTTGAACCTTTACAATCCGGTAAACTGTGGTTTGCTTGGCTATATAGTTTTTGCAGTGTTTTGTTCACAACTGTAAATATTTTGATTGTATTCCTGTGTACATACATATACATGCAACTTTATTTAAAATTAACTGAATTTTTACAAAAATAACCCTAATTGCAAAAATAACCTTGCATATTAAAATACTAATAGCCTAATAGACTACTATGACTTAAAACCTAACAATACAATTGACTTGCAAACATAAATAATACTAAATTAAAATAAAAGTCTTCTTGTGTCTTCCGCATCAACAATTCTTTTAGTAGATACTTCCACATATAGTAATCTAATCATTATACTCACATGTATTGAGAGTTAAAAGCTATACCAAATAAAGCTTCGGTATTCTCAATTAAACATGAATGGTGACAAATTGATATTTGATAATATATTTCAACCTAGTGTTCCAACAATAGAGGGTGCAGAAAGCATTAAGATAATTGTTATGCTAATTAAATGCACATAGTAAACATTTGAGAACTGAGAAAATACTGCTATATACGTACTTCATCAGCAGATTTAGATAAAGACGTAAGTCCAATCCTATTTCTGGAAATTGTAATAACATCTTGGCCCCATAAAGAGAAACCAGACACGCCATCAGAATGACCTTTGAAAATAGTGGGCTGCGGTGGCCAATTCCTGTGAGAAAAAATTATAGAGGCAATTAGGAAAGGAAGGGCTTTAGAATACAACATTGATTTTGAAAGGGGTCAATTGAATAACTACAATTATTAAACAGAGAAGTTGCGGAATTACCTTCTCAAGTCCCAGATTCGTAAAGTCCTATCAAGAGAGCTTGAAATAAGCAAATGGTCCTCTGGTGCAGCCAACTGCATGTAATAAGGTTAATGAAACTCCAATTCAAACTAAAATGGGTTTTTCTTTTAGCAAATTAAGCACACCTTTGTCACATATCCATCATGAGCTCGCCAAGAGGCAATAACATTTCCACTCCTTGGGTCAAATAACCTACAATGACCTGTACTTAGACCAGCTGCGATCCAAGATGGCGAAGCAGAAGCTCCATCTGCATGCATTTTGTCAGACCCACTGGAGCATATGGCAGAAACAAGAGAAGGAAAACCAGACTCAACAGACTCCCCCCTCCACAGGTGCAGCTTTTGACCTTGGGTGATATCAATGAACCTGCACGGTATAAGGAAAGATCAAGTCTGAACTGCATCAGTACATTATCTATGTAAGATTCAAATGCAATCTGACTTTAAATGTATGTATTCACCTGAGAGAACCATTTCCAGTGCCAACCACAAGCATCTCAACAAATTCTAAGTGATGCATACAAGTATACAAGTTCCCATCAAAGGCACTAGTCAGTATCCCACTCGTTAGCGTACTGGAATTTAGCATATTACCCTGGTCAGCATTATTCTTTGAAGCAGGAGACAAAGGGCTTGCAAGATGTGTGGAATCCACCAAGGGTTCAGAAAAAACAGTAATAATTTTCCCAGTTCGGCTATTCCAAATGTGTATGGTTCCATCACAAGATGCTATTCTTCCACTGGACGACATGAGACAAATGTCGTTCACAACCTAGAAGTTGCAGATGGTTAGAGACATCTGGTTAAGCAAAAGCATTATGCCAAGAACCATAACAAAGTTTAGGTCTGCCAAATATCATGCAGAACCTGTAAGTTCTGCTGGAAAAGGCAACCAACAATGTGATTGCAATGAAATATATAGCATACAAAGTTTCATTTAAAGCGCAAGCGCGTACAATAAACCAACCTCTTCATGACCATAATAGCCAGATACACAATTGATTCTTGTGAGTTCCCATTTCTGAACAGTTCCTTTAAATCCAGGGCCAATTCCTGCAGTAAATACTGTAGACTCATCTCGGCAAACAGCTAAAGATCTCAATGCCCCATGATGCGCACGGACAGAGTGTATAACAGATGCTCTTATCTTCCATGGAAGTTCATCTTTGAGACCCCCTACACGACCAAGAAAATCAGGCCCATCCCAGCTAACAGCTGGACTAGGGAACCAAAACCATGGCTCACGCTTCACAAGATTTGATGTTGATGCATCTATCTCAACTGGACTCTTTTGAACTTCATAAATCCATTTCTGAGGAATCAAGTTTTTTGTACCTCTAACTCCTTGAGATTGTGGAATTGACCATCCGACCCCATTAAGTAACAGCTTAGCAGGATTGTATTCAGACCTTGAGCTGAATAAAGGCCTTTTATTATTTTCTGAACCACTTCGAGGTGATTCTCCTGTATATTCCCACTGAATCATAACAAGTTCAGAATTTTGAAGTGAAACAAATTGTGTGTGCGTAAGCACATGCGTGACACAAAACTTCATACAAGCAAACTCATACTAGAGACAAACTAAAAACCGTGAAGCTCTCATACCTTCCAATTATGACACCGTAAAAGATATTGCTCAAGAAGCAACCATGTTGCACAACACTGTCGAAGTTTCTCTATCCCAAGAAGAGATGCAAAAGAAGGGTACAGAATCAACCTGCAAATATGCTAAAAAATTCAATACATCCTAATTGTAGACAATAATTTTCAATTTAACTAAGCTTCTAATCTGATGATGTGAAATGTGATCAGCACTCACACAAGGTCCATACGGCTTTCAATTTGAACCTCCCCATCAATTTTTGCTTTAGAAACCTTCACACTTCTGTTAAGAGGAGATCCTCCAATAACTTCCTGTGAGAAAGCAATCTCATCAAATAGCTCTTTAAGTTGTGGTAGAACATGCAATGCTGTCAGATCCGATCCAATCCGCTGACAAACTGCCATGAGAGTAGTAGCAGCAACCTGGCAGAGAAAGGAATATTGCAATATTGGAATCTTAAAACTAATAGCTCACATTTGAGATATAAAAAAGGGAAAAGGTGGGATTGACAGAATTACAAATGAACTCATTATAAATTCCAGCATTGGCAAGGAAAGTTGCAACAATTGATTGAATTGGATTTTTTTTTTTTTTTTTAAATAAAAAAAATCAACAAAATTTTTCCCTACTTACAACTCCATTAACACAACACAGATTACGAGGAACTAAAGGGAGCAATATGAGGCGTAGACATTTTGATGTTGTTGATTAGAAATGCCAGGAAATATCAAATGTTTGTTGTATATAGCAAAACTAATGGAGACACAGAACAGGTGAATGCCTGATCTGCTATGCATTTGTGTTTCAAATCCAATTGAAAAAGGCAAAAATCTACCAAGAGCCTTGTAGCTCAACTGGCACCTCCTGGTTTTTCTAATGGAAATATCCAGGGTTCAACTCCCCCCATCCCCATTGTAAGTTGTAACTATCAAATTATCGAAAAGGCAAGAATCTCACTTGAATCTAGTAAGCATCACATAAGTGACTTAAATAGTTTCTTTTAGCCAATGAGCTTAATCTGAATGGGCACTCCTCCCCAAAAAAAGGGGTGGAGGGAGAGATCATGGGTTCAAAATCCACTAGGTGTGTGTAACTTACCAATTAAAAAAAAAAGAGAGATAATTTGGCCAAAAATTGATTAACTCTTTCTTTATGATTTCATCCAATTATTACAAGGACAACTCCAAGTTATATCAAGACAAGCAACAAAATAAATCCTATAAATCCACTACGATGAGTGACTGCACCCCGTGCAAGTTAATAGAGAAATTTGAAGCACCTGAAGCACCGCAAATTCCAAATTCTTATGCATAAGAACCATAACATGAAGGCAACTTCGATCCTGCATAATGAAAAGAGAGGTACATTGTTAACTCTCAAATGTTCCAATAAAACAAAACTGGAACAAAAATGAGAATAAAAATCCCGTACATCAACTAGCTCCTTTACAACCACCTCCCTTGGCAAGTATGCAACCAGGCCATCTAATGTCATTAGACAATCAATAAGTGCTAGAGCACTCCAGCTCTGGACAGGCTCAGGCTTCTTCATAGATGAGACATCAATGCAGGAACGAACAACGTGTTTTAGCAATGGTAGCAACTGTTTGACAACAAATGTCTCCCCTAAAAGACCACCTGAAAAGTCAAAATATAAAAGTGGCTTAGAGGCCGAATATGCCAATTCCAGAAAAGACATCAGAAACAAAACCCAATGAACCAAGAATACCAATTCTAACCAGGACATCAATTCCATCAGCACAGAGACCTTTCCCAAAGCAGTGAATTAGAGGCAAGATTGTCTGATTCAACAACTTGAAATTAGAATGCAACAAATGCAATGAAAAATTACTCATGCCACAGTTTGTCTCTGTGGGGGTGTTGTGTGTGTGTGTGTGTGTGTGTGTGTGTTTGTGTCTATTTGTGTTTGCACACACTTTCAGTATTGAATCTCTGTATAAAGATAGATAGATATAGATCGGCATACTCAAATGCCGGTTTCTATTAAGTCACAAAACTGAGAATTTTAGGATAATTTTAACCTGATGAATGGTAACAGGTATACCAAGCTCTTCACTAGATCCGATTAGCAGCACAGAAGCAGCAGCCGCTGAACTCTTATGAGGAGCAATGTACAAGTTTGATATGACCAAAGGATGTATTGTTTCGAGATATGCTCGCTTACCAACCCGATCCCAAATCTCTCGCACAAATGAATCTTGAAGAATAGAAACCTTCAAGTGTGAATAACCTGTAGTCTGAAATTAATATCTCAATGAGTTGGAGATCAAAAAAGAAAGCCCATAAACCAGAAAATTTTTAAAATCAAAGTTTAAAACTAGCCTGTAAAATCTTCTGGATAGCAGGCAAGACCAGTGCCTTCACTGCTTTTGGAGTCAAGCATTTTATGAATTCTTTTAGTAGTATATAAGCCCATTCAGCTTCAGTATCAGACAGAGGAGTCACTACTAGCGGTAAGCAGTATGGAGCACACATTTCAGCCGCAAATGTTCCCATTTTCTTGAGGGCTCCTTGCTTTGCAAAATTTGCAGCATAAATAAGGTGGGAGCCATCTTTAGCAAGAAGTTGAAGGGGAGAAAGAAACAAGTATGATGATTTAACCGTCGCGGGAAAATAAGGTGAATCTAAAAGACTTTTAGCAGATGGCCTCCTAATGATTAGAAGCAATGAACAGGAAAGAAAATTAAACTTCAGTAATACATAAAAGTGCCCCACAAACATGAAGAAGAAACACATAAGAACACCCCCTCCCCAGAAAAAGGGGGGGGGGGGGTGTGGGTAGGGGATAAACCAAAATAAAGAAGGAAGCACCCTAGAATGTAACATGCATAGTATCACAATCTTCAACAACACATGGTATCATATTTAAAATTTGAAAAAACAGAATAAATACCTCATCCAGTCCTTCTGAATGCATGCTTCAACAAGTACTTTAGTGTGAGGAGGAAGTTCCTGGATCAATCCAGGTAATATTCCACTCTCCAAGTACATGACCAATGAAGTTGAATCGAAAAGTGGCTTCCTCAAATGAAGTTCTGCTAAAACACAACCTACAGAAAATATGTCCTTTGCAGCACGTTCAAAGCAAGTCCTTGAACAAGATGACCCCAGCCTCCAAAGTAGTAACTCTTGATATCCCATGGAACCTTCACCCTCCACCTCAATATGCTCAAGAAGATAACTCAGATCAATATCAAATGGCAACCTGTTGTTTCCGATAATGTCAGAGAGTGTAGATATACTTCTCTTGAAATTCTCACCTGATAGCTCCCCCGCAGGATTGACATCCTTCCCAAAATGTTCAGGATCACAGCCATAAAGAGCACTCAAATGCCTAGCTTGTTCAGAAAAGGCAGAGGCTTCTTCTAACTCTTGTAAATAAGCAGTATCAAAGAGGACAGATTTCTCACTCTCTACTTCATTTGCTTGGCATTGATGCATAGTTGATTTACTGGTGCTATCACATGCTTTCTTGGTAGAACCCCGACGCATGGGGTGTGGTTGAGTAAAGAGCTGGCGGCGTCCCACTGACCTTGGCATTGTGGGCTCTGAAGAAGGCAGCATAACATTTTTGGCAGCAATAGCTGCCTGACCCGAAATTTTGTACCCAAAGGTGATATCAATCCAATGATGGATTTGGCGTGAGACTAGGTTACTTTCCAAAGCATCACGATGTAATTTAATGAACTCCTCAGGACTACCTGCCCATGAAGGTATGGCCAAATCAGTCATCCCAGCATGCAGAGAACTAAAAACTTTGGGATCACAGTAAAACTCTGGAATGCACTCATCAGGGGTCCATTGGTACAGTCTTTGCATGGTAGAGGGATACTCATTGGGTTCATAGACTGAACGAACAGCTGTACGCAGGACACTCAAAGGTAACCTCCTTGCTTTGTAACTGCAGACTGCCAATTCAGAAAGGCATTCGTCCGATACATGGTGGGCGATTTCAGATGTCGAATAGGTGAAGTCCAACTGTTCATCCCCTTTTGCCAACCGCCATTTGCTCTTGCTTAAATCCCTCCAGCCGGCATCAGAATTCTCATCAGGTTTCATGCTAAAATCTATCACCCAAGGCATTACAGTATGAAATGTGTGGTCACCCCACCGTCTCCCAGCTAATCTATTTAAGATGAGTAGGTACTCAAAATTACTCATCTCTCCCCTCCACCACTTATTAAAATCATAATGCCAGTCTATAGATGTGGAAAGCTTCAAATCAGCATAGAGACCTTGAGAAAGACAATCCTCTATGCAACAACCTATCTTCGCAGGGGCAGTATCAGTGCATTCATTATCTCTTGTACTTAAGTCAAATCCTAACAAAGACTTATCACAAATGCTCAGCCAAGACCAGCATGACTCAGTCAACATTATACTGGATGGGCATATATTACCATGGGCAACCCCTAAACCATGTATGTAAGCCAACGCCGAGAGTACCTGATATATTAAAAACCTTACATGCCACTCCGATTTTAAAGCATTAGGACTATAATGGAGAATGTTTTCCAAGGTGTATGGTGCTTTCGGAAGCACCAAATTAATATGAACAGATGTCTTGAGCATTGCAAGAACAGGAGCTATATTTGGATGCCTCAGGGAACCAGGGAAGTTACTCTCCTCAAATGATGGTACCCCAAGTAAACTAAGAAAATTTATGCTATCTCTCCCTGTAGGTTTCCCTTCTATCAATAGATTAAGTGAGGACAAAACGTCATCTTCCAAAGACCCAGACAAGTAGTTGGCAACAACCTCTTCAAGAATCGATTGGGAACAAATGCCAACACGGGCAATTGGGGCCAACGCAGTAACTGTCCTAAAGCAAGAGAACCTACCGGAATGGTTACATGTAGAACTCTCTAATGAATTCTTATCACCACCACTTGACAAACACTGATTATCATTCGATAAAGTAGTTTCGTTGCTGCTAATTCCCACTCCAACCTCTCCTTGATCTCGACAAATATCATCAATCCCATGATTATCACTTCCTTCAATATATTCATTACTGCACCCCAAAAAAAAAAATCAATAGTTTTAGTTTTTCCATATCATTCACTTAAATTCCAAGAATAACTAACTAGCTCCTTATTGTTAGAATATATTATGATATTATATATTAGAACATTCCCATAAACAAGTAGACCATGGTTTCGTAATACCATAGGCTGCTGTGATTTTACGGTCATACATTAGGTTTATTATTACACACAATTCAATATAGCAAAAATGGTTTCGTAATACCATAGGCTGCTGTGATTCCTCTCTTTGTTTCTCTCTCTCTCTCTACATCATTTTATTTCCTACTTTCTATTTTAACAAAAAAGTGAACAATTATCCCTATGCTAATGACTTTCCATAAACAAAGTAAGAAAGAAAGAAAGCTGATACAAAAAGAGTAAAAAAAAAAGAAATGGAAGAGATGGTATAATTACACGTATTTGGTTAAGCAATTGTGGTCTGTACTGGGAAGATACACCACTATGAAGTGAGAAGCTGAGGCCTCCCCTCTTGGATTACACATCTGCAACAAAACAATGAAATCAAAACAAATCCAAATTGTTATCAAAAACACAAAGCATTGAAGAGAGAGAGAGAGACCTGAACGACGGCAGTAGAGGCGAGAGGGAGAGCGGAATGAGAGAGGGCATAGGAGAAAACGAGTTGCCGGTCTGAGAAATCCGACTTGATCCGGCGTTGCAGGCACTCCAAGCACATTTCTTCTTTCATTTTTTTTTCACTTTTATTCGCAACTCGCAAGGAGCAGAGCCACTACGATCACTCCATGATTTTTATTTTGGACTGAACTGGGTGAGATGGTTTGAGAATTAGAAATCTCTGGAAGAACTAGCAGTCCAACGCTTTGATCGACAGGTGGAAGAGAAGAAGCGGAATTATTTTCATTTTCATGCTTTCATCATTGAAACGCACCGTTTAGAGTAGTGTTGATACTTGGTAGTTGGTTCTGGTACCTAGCCAAGCTCAAGTTATAATCACCAGATTAATTTGTTACAAAGTACTTTATTAACTTCTTCTGTACAAGTTTCTCAAAAAAAAAAACTTCTTCTGTACAAGTCAGAAAACTTGTAACTCAATAGTCAACACTCAACAGCAATAATTCAGCCACAAAAAAAAACAGCAATAGCATAGTTTTTCTCAAATAAAAAAAAAAAGAAAAAAAGAAAACAAAATAGCAATATCATAATATAGTATTTCCAACAAGATATTCACAATTTGAATTCCCCCTCCCCACTTAGAAAAGTTTGTGTATGCTTCACCTCTTAATAGACTTATGCTAATAATTAGTGACTAAATTATAACTTTGACTTGATTAAATAAAATAATTTATGTTTATAAACCTATAATAATAATCAATATTTTCTAACCTTAATATTGTTAAAAGTTATATATAATCAATATATATAAAACCGAAGCTTCTGAAGCTCCTACAATTTTCCACGTCAGCATTATTTAAAAAAAAAAATTCTGATTTTATATGATAGATATTAGAAGATCATATATAGATACATATAGTAAGATTAATGCCACTTAGCTGGTTGCCATGAATTAAGAGTCCCATTAAGAATTGGATTTTATTGGAATGGCGTGGAAGTCTCTAAATCATGTTTGTATGCAATGCAAACTCCTTCACAGTGAAGGAGGTGCTGACTTACTCTCCTATATATGTATAAGCCTACGTGTGTTGCCGCAAATTATTCTTTTATTACAAACACTTCTTTCTCAAGATACAAAAATTTCTCTTCATAGCTTTCTCTCTTTAGTTTTTGTATTCTTTCTTTAATAATAGTTTGTGTATGGTCTGTGTTTGTGTTTTTTTTTCCTTTAATAGTCTGTGTGAATATATTTCTTGGTACTTATGCAAAATCTTTAAAGATGCCTTCATATTCTATGTTTCCTTTTCGTTTGCTATTTCTTGGCTTATATTATAGATTGTAATGTATATATTCATCAAACAATTTAGTTAATTGGTTTTTACATCCTTAAACATCACCCATTCATGAATGGAGATTCCGTGCAATATACCACTAGGTTATTGTAGAGTGAAATTCTCTCACAACAATTTTGACATTTTGATTTTTTTTTTTCCAATTTTTTTTATTCAAGGGTTTAGATTCAAAGTTACGAAAGCAACTTTCAGTCCAAACCTTTCAAAAAATTTTCTATTGATGAATTAAAAAGCTGGTGACTTTATTTCATAAAGTCATTTTTTTTTATTCTTAAGTAGAAAGGATAAGATTAAAAAAAATGCAAAACTATTTTATAAGCATGCTAATTACATGGAAACCTAATTCAATTAGGAGAGAAGTTCAATTAGAATTAGGAGAAGAAGCTACAGGTCAAATGGAAACCTAATTCAATTAGAATTAGGAGACATAAGTTACCACATAGAATAGAAACCTAAATTCAATTAAAATTAGTAGAGATAAAAGTTACCAAATGGAATAGAAATCTAATTCAATTGGAATTAGCAAAGATAGCTAAGAACCTTGTATAATATAAAATCTATAATAGTGTTCCGTATTATATGTTAATATATTTATATTTGGTTTTGAAATTTGCAATTATTGTTTTAAAGTGTTCCAGATTCAAAAGATACGCTTTAACCCTCTATTCCAAATGTTAGTTTTATTACTTTTATAGTTTTACTTAAGCTAAGTGATATTTGAATGTCAGTGGAATTTTCATAGTGAGGTTGTGTTTGAAATTGTAACTTTTAAATCAGTATACTAGATTATGATACTTTTTCGATTACTAATATTGTTTGGTTACTTAGCATAATAGTTAGAACTTAGAAGCTATATGGGCATGGTCATAAGAATATGTTTTTTCTATTCTCTGCCATATACAACACTTTAATATATAACATTGGTTACACATTTTTGGATTGAATATTCACTTTAGGATTTTGATTATAATGAGAAGAATTTTGTGTAACAAGTCGCCTTCTTTGAACTCTACCATTGGGCCCAAATATTGGAAAAAATATTTCTTATAGGACCTTTAATCCTTCCTTAACAATTGTAGTTGCTCTTGCTTGTGCTAAAATTTCCGACTTTTTAAATCAAATTGTTTTCTTCTAAAAGCCTGTGTTGTTATCCTATCCATTAAATATCATTATCTTTGTTTTCATACTAAAAGTTTGTGTTCCGGTAAATTTATATCTTTGTGGTGGGAAGTTTAATGAAAAGTTTTTAAAATCTCATATCCAATAGCTTTCCCGTGCATCGCATGGGTTAGCGACTAGTTTTTATTACATAATGAACTATTTATATTTATATTATAAATAATAGTGTTGTATTTTATGAATTATTTACAACATTATACAATTCAATCGCAAGTCTAAATAAGTATATCTTTTGCATGTATATATAATGATATCATACATACACAAATCAAGTTGCATACTCACGAGCTTGTTCAAGTATACATTATGATGTTTGAGTTTTGCTCACTTAATAATTAAGGTTAAACTTAAGATTAAACTTGGCCCGTTTGCTAATTAAACAAATGTAATCAAGTTTTTTCTCAAATCAGCCCAAAGTGTTCATAAATAGCCTTTAATGTTAGACCTAAAAAAAAAAAAAAAAAAAACTAGATTGCTTGTTTGGTATAAGATTATTTTCATTGGTTTATTGTTTGAAAAAATAAGCAAGACAAAAATATAGTTTATCTCAATTTAAAAAAAAAAAAATATTATACATAAGACTAATAAGCTGTAGCAAAAGAAGAGTTTTTCTAGTGAATTGGATTTTGCGATATCAAAAGAGTGATAGTAAATTTTTTGTTTAAATGTTGATGATATATTATAGAACAAAAAAAAAGATTATGTCCCTTATTTAGTGTTTAGTTAGGAGGAAATATGTGGGAAATTGCTTCTCAAGAAAGAAAAATACTATAGACACAAATTATTTTACAAATGGTTAATGTAGTGAATGATTATTGGTATGTAAAAAAATGATGATAGTGGTGGGCCTACATAAAACCCAATAAAATTTTGCCACATCAACATTTTGTAAAATGACAAAACTTAGGTACAATACCTTAAGTGCTATTCTTTGACTTCTCTTTTTAAGATTCTGCCATGTGGCTATTTAACTTAAAAATACACTTTCATCTCATGAAAAAAAAAAAAAAAATTTACATGGCAGAATTTTCAGAGGGAAACCTTAAAAACAACACCTAAATACTGTACTTAAGTCTTGCCCTTTGTAAAATAGTTGTGGCTATAACATTACTCAAAAAAATAGTTTATTCCTGATTTTGGCATAGTGGATACAATGGGTTGTCATATTTTCTTCTTTTCCCACTTTTATGATTTCCTTAACTGATTCTATCGTTTCAGTAAAAAAATAAAAAAAATAAAAAAAAATAAATTGATTTCCTTAACTGGCTTTCCTTTAATGATCTTTATTTCCTTAAAATGCTTCCAGATTGCTCACTCCACTGGCAAATGTTGATCTTTGATTGCTGCGTACGATTGGTTTCATTTGAGATTATTGGAATTGGTGGAATGATGGCATGTAATTTGAGACATTTACCTCAAGTATAATGTAGTACTCTCGCATTGGTATTTGCAGGCTTCCTGCCTTACAGCTGCGCCTTTTTTTAGTGCAGCCTTACAGCTGCTTGTCTGTGCAAAGTTTAAACTACCTGTATTTTGATTCTTTGTTCAATAATATTATAAATGCCATGCTACTATTGTATTATCAAGAGAATTAGCTGCCAATTTGCCAAAGGTATCTGTCAAGCAGTCAGTTAGTACCATATATTGGAATATATCCTTCACACACACACACACACACACACACACACACACACACACACACAAATCAACAAAATGCATATAATTGAACTTTCGACTCAAAGTTAGTATAACAAAATGGTTAATGCGGTTGCTGCCAAGACTGCTTACCAAGTAGGAGGCAGGTAAGCAATAGGAGTGGCTATGTTTCCCATGCAGTCATATGGGTCTGTTTGGATTGAGCTTATTTTTGCTGAAATTGAAAATTGAAATTGAAAACACTACAGCAAAATAGTTTTTAAATGTGTGAATAGTATCGTGAGACTCATTTTTAATGAAAAAGTTACTGAAAAATAGAATTTATGAGTCCACGAGTGCACTGTGTACTGTTCACGGTTGACTTGGTCAAATAGTGCGGCTGGAATAAAAAAAAAATAAAATAAAATAAAAATCAGAAAATGCAGCCTAGGATTCAACAGAAAACGCTGAATCCAAACGGGCACATTGTTTCCTAACCAAAAAAAATCAAACCCCACCAAAAAAAAAAATTGATGAGGAAAAATGAAATAACCTATGCATAGGAAGAGCCACCTCAAGAAAATATTGCATTATTTTTGCCTTTCTAGGTAATATCAAAGTATGAAGTCTGTTCAGGATTTTCTTTTTAAAACTGATAAAGAGAGAAAAAATGTGGAGCCATTTACTCTTTATAAACAGTCAATTTTATTAGAGGCATTATAAAATACATGTTCTTTACAAATGAAATTATTGCGTCAAGCCACATGGGCATGTTCATGTTTTGGAATCAGTGGATCACAAGTACTTACAAGAACGAAGAATAGACATGTACATTATTGAGGAATTACGGAATATATTAGCCAAAGGTTTTCTCACTGCTGTAACACATATACAAAAACCCGTCATCATCCTTGTAAGATTCGTATATGGAGTCCATAAGACTGGCTGTAGATGAAAATCATTATCAATATGTGTTAGGGTGTTTCTAACACAAGGCAGAAGCTAACCCAACTTTAGCAAGAGCCAAAAAAAACTGCTCAAGTTACCTGTTTGAGGCAATGTGTTTTTGATAAAAACAAACAGAGCTTTTCCTGGGGTCAAATGTAGTCTGCTACTCAAGATGTGGATAAATTGCCCAACAGACATGTCTCGAGGAACCAGGAATCTAGAATAAATAAGCATAAACAAGAGACAGATTAGTCTCCTCTATGTTAGAATCTAGAAAAAGAAAGGGCCAATATCTATCAGTTAACTAGATCGCGATTCAACAGCAATTGGTACTCATAATCTGCACTGATGCATTCTGATTTCATCAAAATTATAAAATAATGAGATTCATCTAGGAACGAGATTCTGTTGTTCAACATAAAGAGCACCAGGCAAAGAACGTGGAAGAATACTCCAAACACTAAGCATAACTGACAAAAGCAAAGTTCTCTTATTTTCTAGATGAAGATGTTATCCACACTAAATGAGACTAATAACATATAGAAATGCATTAGCAAATACATTACGACTGCACTAAACCAGGAAAATAACCTAAAGTCAGCAACCTTGTCTATTTGTCGCATGTCAATATCACAAAAATAGCGGACAAGAAGTAATTAAGCTCTTCAAGTTGAATCCCACATGTATTAATATGGCACAAATCTTGCTTTTAACAAAACAAAGTTAGTCTAAAAGCATTGTAAGAAACATAGAAAATTATAATAGCTAGAGCGGTAGAGCCTACTTTTTCTTTTCCATTTCAGGCAGGTCTGTCCTTGAGTATCTTTCAATGATTATCTGAAAGAACACACAAAGAGAAACCTTAATGAGCTGCAACAGCTGTGTTTATGAGTGAACATACTAATTACAAATACAATAGATATTTCAGCTAAAACAAAAGCAGAGCCAGAGACTATCACAACTTTTTGTAAGTTGAAATTCACATAGGATCTTGGTTCCTATATGTGACAAAAATGATAACCAAATCCAAACTAAAGGTAACCTCATGTCACTGAGTCATCATTTAAATTTGATCCTTTACTTGTAAAGAGGAAAACCTGAAGCTTCAGAATTGATCTTATTTAATCATTTATTTAGTTTGGACAATGATGTTTTGGAAAGTTTGAGATCAATAGTAATAAAAGAGGCTTTTTGAGAGGCATTGCATTCACAAACTCAAACTTTGATTACTCAACAAACATTCAATTTAAGCTGCTAAGACATCTCAACTTACAATCACATTAAATAACATCAACCTTTTGACCATGGCCTATTGAGCATTAGCATCAGAAAATTCTAGTTCTACTCTATTTTACCATTCCAAAAAGCCACTTTATCATTATACCATACCATTTTACCATTTCTCCTACATCCCAAAACTCTATTTTTATTAAAATATTATTTTTTAATCATTCTTTATTATTTATTTCCACAGCTACATTTTTTCAGATTTGGCTGGAATTTCATCATTTTTTTCATCCTTTTTTTCACTTTCTCTCCCATGCTCTCTGTCACTTTCTCTCTGCCCTTCCATTTCCCTTTCTCTATGCCTGACTGCCTCTCGAGTTTGTGGGTCTCTCTAGTGCTGGGTGTGGCTAGGCTGCAGTGGTTTTTCGTGGAACGTGGGTCTCTGCGATGGATCGTGGATCGTGGAATTTCTGCATCTCTGCGGTGGATCGTGGATTGTGGGTCTCTGCAGTGGATCGTGGATCGTTTTTCGGTGAGTTTTAATTTTGTTGGGTTTTGATTGATTTTGGTGGGATTTGATTTTTGTGGTTGGGTTTGTGGGTTGATCGGAGTGGCTTTGGGTTATGGTGTTGGTGGCGATTGATTTTGGGTTGGGGTTTAATTTTTGTGGTTGGGTTCGTGGGTTGATCAGAGTGGCTTTGGGTGCTAGTTGTGGATGGGTATGGGTTATGGTGTTGGTGGCAGATTGATTTTGGGTTGGGGTTCATGGTGATGGAAGGTAGGTGGGTGAGTGGGTTTTGGTTGATGGTGGGTATGGTTTGTGGTGGTGGTGGCTAGTGGTGGGTTGATTTTGGGTTGGGGTTTACGGTGGTGGCAGGTGGGTGGGTGAGTGGGTTTTGGTTTATGGTGGTTGATGGCGGTTGGGGTTGAGGTTGTGGGTGGTGGTGGTGGCTGTGGTAGCTATGGCTGTGGTTGTGGCTGTGGCTATGGTGACAATGGGTGTGGGTAGTGATGCTTCAGCGATGGAGATGGGTGAGAGGCTTGGTGAAGCTTCAGTGATAGAGGATGGTGTGTGATGTTGATGTTGATGTTGATGTTGGGAGGAGGATGGTGTTTGGGTCTAAAGAGAGGAGAGAGCAAACGGAGAAACACAGAAGGAAGAGAGAGAAGATTTCGTGGGAAAAAAAATATATATATTATTATTTTTTTACAATATTGTGAACAGTGCAATTCTAAACATAGAATTGCATTGTAGCAGTATTGCAAAAAAATTTGCAATACTGCTATTTACAATTCCCTGATGCAAGAGTTTTTGGGGCTTAAAATGCCAAATTTCCCTTAGATTTGGCATTAGCATTCCCCAATGCTAATGCTTTTACAGATTATAGCAAAAAGGGCATAAGCTAATGCTTTTTCAAATTATCATGAACAAAATATCGACAGCCCAACATTTGTACATCCCAGTTTCTCTTGATATCTTAGAGATGGTGACTCATATTTTGAATGCGAATGTAACACCAGTCTCTACTTTAAAAGCCTCATGGGTAAGGGTATATTGGGAAATTCAATTTAGGGAGTTCTCAGCCGCTTGCTCCCATGGATGAAGACACTGAACCACATAAATCTCTGAATTGATTTTACTTTCTTTTCTTTTTTGGTGGGAAAAAAATTAACGCATGCCCTAAGGGTATTGTCTAGCAAATATTTTTAGAAATTTTTTATGGGAAAAGAAAAATGTAACTAATTTTTTTTTTTTTTAGCTTTTTATATTTCCCATAAAAGTAATATCAAAAGTTAAAACTATCCTAAAATGGTCAATTAACAAATGCCCTATGGGCATCCGTTAACTGTACCCTCTTTTTATGGTCTTAACTTGTCTCTCTAGTTTTCCCACTAACATTGCTCATATCTGAAGTCTTCAACATTTTGCCTACATAAGAAAGGAACCATTGGTATCTTTCCTGATATTAAGGAGCAATCATCATGGAATTTACACCATAATTCAATCCAACTGTATCTGTAAAAATGAAATAAAATAATCTTGTAGTGTTCAAATTCCTATATCTACTAACCCATTCAATACATGATCTATTCATAAAATTAAAAATACATATCAAATAAAAAATAAATAACTAATTCAACCCAAAACGAATAATCATGCAAATTTGTCAACAGACAATTTTTTTTAGCCACGTTAAAATTGCTAATTTTAATGCAACACTTATGATAAGGCAATTTAGAAAAACTTACAGGGACTCGGTCAGGGTATTTCGAAATGATATTTTTTGAGTCTTCAACACGTTCATCTGCACCAAAAAATAAAAATAAATAAAAATCCTTTAGATAAATAAATATAAGAATTTGAAGGAAATTTTGAAGTTTGTAGAGAAGAACGAACCAATGGAGTACTGGTCCTTGAAAGAGTTAAGCTTGCCCATGGATTTGTGGTGTTGTTTTGAGGGTTTGAATCAGAGAAAGGAATTGAAGTTTTTTTTTTTGGCTTCTGGCGAAATGATATAGGATTTGAAAAGGAGGGGATTTTTTGGAATTCACGGAAAAAGACAGCTGGAGATGATGTGTGGTTGTGTTACGAAATTGTCTTCTGTTGCTTGATTCTGCGGTGAGTTTTGTCGAAAGTCAAATGACAATTGTTAAAAAGCAAGCGACGATTTTGTCTCTACCAGCGGTGGGCAATACTGTGGATATGGGCCTGTGTGATTTGGGCTTAGATGTATAAACAATGAGTGATGGGCCTTAATTACATTGTTGCTTCTTTGACCATGGTTAACAATTTAAAATACTATTTAGACAATTGCAGTTTATACCCAAGTTTGAGATCATTTTGGTTTGTCCTACTAAAATTGAATACAGATCATTTTGGTTTGTCCTACTAAAATTGAATACAAATATTCTTTATCACTTTTGTGTCAGTTTATGTTCCACAAATCACAATTTATTATGTGGGTTGATTGTTTTCCATTTTAAACATTGTGATTGGTAAAGCATAAAATACTATTTAGACAATTGCAATTACACCCAAGTTTGAGGTAATTTTAGTTTGGCATATGAAAATTGAATACAAGTCTTCTATACTACTTTTGTGTCTCACTTTATGTTCCATAAATCATAATTTATCATATGGGTTGATTATTTTCCATTTTAAACTTTGTGATTAGTGGAGTATAAAGAGAGACAAAATTTGTATTCTCTAAAATTTTAACATTTGTATTCATACTATTATGTATCATTTAGATTTAATTCTTGTGTTAATGTATTGTAATGAGATGTCCACTAAGTGCCAAGTACAAAAGAAATATTTTGAATCGATTAATGTTACGTTCACTACAATTTCACAATAAATACTAGGTGATAATTGACAAATTGTTACTAATAACTAAAAATGTTATGTTAGTAGTAAGTCCATATTAGATCCAATAAAAAATTGCCACCTACGATTTTTTGTGAAATTATTGTGAAAATATTGTTCATGATTACTTTTTTAATCTTTCATTTAGAAATTGATTGACATAATCAGTGAGTTTGAGAAACACATTCTTGATTGTATAGGTAGAATATTGTGATTGGTGTTAAAGAAAATGTATGGTGTCAATAGTAAACTCATATTAAGTGACTTTTACAAAAGAAATGTTATATCCATAATATTTTCCTAACAAATCCTAAGTAATAGATTATTACGGGTTGTAATGAGTGGAATAAAAATAATTCAAGTAATAAATTTAAATTAAAAATAATAATAATTTATCATATAAAATTTATTATAAAAATATTATGTAGATTCCATTTTTCTTATTACAATCATAATTTTTTTATTTTTTATTTAGAAAACACAATCATAACCTACCACTTAATAATTGTGATAAAAAAAAAAATTGTTTGCTAACATTGTTGTCGCTCAAAATTATATAAAGTTGGTCCCACGTCTATTGTCATTGTAGCTAGTTAGCTTCGATTTTTGATGACGCCTAGATAGCCTTTAGGTGAAAATGAAATCAACCTTTTTTACAATTGACAATAATCGTGTTCCACCTCCTGCTCTCGGTTTGGGTCCATGACCATCATTCACTGTACCACTTCTTACCCACGTCGCCACTCGTGAACAAAATTATACAAGCACGTTTTTTCAAGTCAAGACTCAAGAGCACCGACCTTCAACGGCTCGAGCTAAGTAATTCACTAATTTAATTTGTGCTGTCTTTTTCTTTAGTTTTTGAACCTCTCTGAAAAGTACCCTCCAATTTTGGTCAGTTTTTGACTGGGTTTTGGTGGCTAGCCACCATCAAGGTTGAAGAGTATTTAACACCAACTCACCAACTCACTCACCAACCCACTAACTCAATGAATGTTTCTGAACTACAATGTAAAATCATTTACAAACAATATATAATGACACTTGCATCCTTAATTATTTTAGAAAACATAGAAAATTAAGGGCAAAACACTTGGAATCTTTGTTGGAAAACAATTTAAAAATGTCGGGAAAAATAACTTGTAAGATGTTAATTTAAATAGCTCAATATAATTATTTCATCTTTTTCTTTAATCTTTTTTTTTTTTTTTTTAATGAAGGAATGCTATATTTCAATTAATTACAATATTATGCACCGTTAATTTCGGGGGATAATTTCAAGATATGTCATGGAGAACAAGGAAGGTGTGGTTAGTAGAGAAGATTAAAAAAAGAGAAGAAGAGGGTCATGGTGAGTCACGAAAGTTCAACCAAGGTGCAAAAGTCATGGTCACCAATGATGACCCATCTAAATTCTAAAGGTTTCTTGTTGAGAAAATTATCATACAACGGCTACATGTGATACTATCTCCTTTTGAAGACTTATCCAAAGTTTATTATTTTTTTATTTATTTATGAAAATGTATTTTCTTTCATTAGGTGGATATGAGTATTTATAAGCATGACATGTGACACATGTGGGAGCTTTAGGACAAATAGATTACAAATTGTTCTATTAATAACCTTCTCTAATTGGTAGAATTCACCAAAATTAATAGTTCCAATTGACATAAATGCTTCCTCGTGGTGTCTTATACTAACTAGCCTTTGTCTCATGAGTCATGAGTAGTCATGACTCACTAAACCACGATCTCCTTTGAAATCTCTAGACATGATATTCTTATTGTTATTATTATTCTTTTTTTTTTCAGAAACCAGTCAATCAGCTTTTATTAAAACAACTAGGAGATGTCTCGAATAACAATAGGTGATGCAGGTGATGCATCAGCTGGGACCTCTTCCAGCCAGTCACGATGGGCCTCAAATACATAATTTTATGAGATCCATGAATAAATGCATAGATGTACAGGATAAGAGTACGAACAAAGTCAAAGCATTATACAAGGTGAATTCTAATATGTTCCAATAATTATTATAACTAACATGTAACTTGTGCGGCTACCATTTTAGGTACACTAAAATCTGTAAATCATTTGTTTAGTTATAGTATTTTAATAATTTTAAGTCTCTTTTAATCGTAACTTATATATATATTTTTTAATTTTGAGAAGAACTTTTTTTTTGGAGAAGATTTTGAGAAGAAGCTTATATTTAACTTTTTTTTGATACAATATAGAAATTATACTCTAGTAATATGTATATACTATTCATATTACTAGAGTAGAATTGATAAATATTTGTTATTGACTAAATTGTAAGTATATACATATTAATTATGATCAAAACACCTTCTTAAAACTATATGATTCATGGATCTCATAAAAATAGTAACATAAAAGTTTTACTATTCAAGAAAATTAATTTAATCTAATAACACATATATAAACATGACACAAATACAACCCATAAATAAAAAGATAGAGAATACAAAACTTAATAATTCTTAAATAATATCTAGAGTAAACATTCATAGAGGTTTATATAATGGATTTCATGAATTTAAAATTGTCTTTATGACTCATTAGCAAAACCTTAAAAAAAGAAAAAAAAGAAGAAGAAGAAGACAAATACATACTTGTAATAGTGTGGATGGTAGGTTTGATAAATAATTCTACAATAGATTTCACAAACGTCGAATTGCCTAAGTAATAAGAAAAAACAAAACAAAACAAAACAAAAAGAGAATTATATTTCTAATCAACATAGAAATTATAAGAGGATTAAAATTATTGATAATGGGGAAGAGAAAAAATTGATTAGAACAATAAGTAGTGTTTTTATCCCAAAAAGAAAAAGGATAGACAAAAAAAAAAAAAGCAAAAAGAAAAAGCTATAAAATAAGAAGATGAAGAAGATACTGTGCATAGGAATATATAAGAATACATTAAAAAAAACTATATATATATATATATATATCATATCATATACTATATAATAAAATTTGAGCTTAGAAGCCGTGGTTGCGCCAAGTGACTTCACCAAATTGCAGTAAAGGTTTAGAAGCCATGCCAAGTGGCTTGACTGAATTGATGTAATGTTTTAGATAAAAACAACAATTTTTTGATCTTATCACTTTGGATAAAGTAAGAGTTAGTGTTTTAAGTTTTAACAAAATATGCAACCTATGTTATATTCATATTAACTTCTTTTCTTTATCTTCTCAAAAAAAAAAAAACTTATTTTTCTTTAAATTCCAATGAAAACATGAGATCTTTCAAGTTTCAACTTTTCTTATTTTCTTTTGAGAGATCAAGAAAGCTTCATCACCAAACATGCTACAAAATAATGATAAAGCCTAGCAATTCAATGGATAATGATAAAGCCCTTTGAGCTGTGTTCATCTAAAATCTTATATTGATAAGTTTTTAGATAAACACCGTGTAAAAAAGCAATCCGTATTTGAAACAATTTTGTATAATAGTAATACATATATAAATAGAATTATAAACTCTTGGTTAGGCAGTCAAAATACTTCTCATTTTTTTTTTTTGAGAATCAACTTCTCATTTATATTGTTGCTCCCTTAATCCCCAAAGCAAGGTACGTATTTCTCCTCCTCTTCCTCTTCCTCTTCATTTTATTTGGCTAAATAACTATGCAAGTATCGTGAGGATGAGTTCATGCACCACCAACAATATTAATTCACCTTTAACAAAGTTGGACGAGGAATAAAAAAAAAAAAAAAAAAATTAGTAGTTCATTCATTGCTTTGTATGATATCATTGTGCATAGTAGTGAAGACGGAAGATGCGCGACACGAAGTTCCTTACCTTAGCTGAATCTTGCTGGTGCCACCTAAACGGTAGATAGGTGACAGATGTGTGCTAAAATGCAAGATATGATGGATACAACTTTGTTATTAACTTAACATATTTTTTTCTTTTAAAATCAAATATAGAATTTATAAATTATAAATATGACTGTGGTCATTATCAACCCCCCCCCCCCCCAACACACACACACGTGTCTATATAATATATATATATATATATATATATATTACTGACTTATTTTGTTTTGTCAATAATATAGAGATAGAGGATGAGATCAAATAATACAAATAGTTGTTCAGATTGTTTTTCAATTATCAATACAAACTTATTACCAAGGTCTTAACCCTAAGTTTTTTCTCCAAAAAAAAAAAAAAAAAACTTGATTTTGAGCCTTAAATTTCAATGTATTATTCAAAATCCTTTTATATATTTTTTATGGGATCTCTACCATCTTCCATTCAATTATTATTATTATTATTACATGCATTCATTATATAACTTAAAAGTAAAATATTCATTTATTTTTATTATCTTATTTATTATTGAATTTTAAGTAAATTAATTAAAAAATTATTTGCATATGGATTTTGATTAAGCCGTGCATCGCACAGGCATAATGCTAGTATATATATATATATATATATATATTATTTTCAATTGTGAAGAATTCAAATTTCTAATCAACCTAGGAATAATGAAAGAAAAAAAAAATTGATAAACTTCAATAGATTAACCTTCTATCCATCTTTAAAAAAACACCTAATAGAAACGTGAAAAAATGTGAAAAAAAAAATAAAAGAAAAATATTAGAAACGGAATTTTGTTTTGATAATTTAACCAAAATACACTGTAAGGACACAATTCCGTTGCGGCCCGATAATGACGTTGGGCTCGCACATGAAAGATCCCTCATAATATGATTTGTAGAGAGTGGGCTTGAAAAACTAGCCGTTGGTCACGGGGCGATGCCCGATCTTGGTTTTTAGAGGAATCCATGTGGAAAAAGGGGTTGGGCATGAACATTTAAGCCCTACGGCGTCGCATCCTATGGGATGGGACTCCTCGGACTTGATCCGAGGACCATTAAGGTCTTACCCCGGTTACTCAACGATGGGTCTTTTTCTGTGATCTCAGGTGTTGTTGAGTTGTTCTCACCCATGTAGTCTTTCTTTTTTGGTGGTGGGATGGGAGTCCCCTTACCAGATTCACTTACTTTTTCTTTTATACCAGCCTGTGTTCGCTGTCCTTCGTCCGCGTGTAGGGTCAACCTTTACAAGGCTAACATTTGTCCCATCAGTCCAATCCCAGAATTGTGGGGGATGGTTGATAAAGCTGAAGAATACGGCTCTGTCAGGTGCAGAGTCTTATTTGGGAAGGGTAGTAAGGATAACTTCCCCCAAGATATTTTAGATCTCCTTACAAATTTGTTCCTATATCTCTTTTTTACCCCTCTTCTCAATGGAGCTTTGGGTCTGCCGAGGACTAGACTGTCCTCGGCTGCCTCTCCGGACCATTTTTGCCTTACATTTTTTAGCTAGGGCCATCACCTTTTTCGGCTTGAGCCTTTGGACTCCCTATGAGCAAGTGGGCCCGGCCCATAAATTATTGGGCCCCACAATAGCCCCTCAAAACCCTGCTATCCGACTCCTTGGTTGGAAGGGAGGGTTTTGGTAAACTCGGGCTTTTAGTATGGCTTATTTAATTCAGCCCTGCATTAATGTGGGCGGTTTTCCACCTGTCCAGGAAACTCACCGGTTTACAAGGTAATCCCTTTAGTTTGCTCGTGACCCGCTCCTGCCGTTTGGCTGTCCAAGACGCGCCTTTAATGATTTCCCTTTTACGAGGCTCCTTTACGTCCGACGGCTCATCTGATGAGGTGGGGAAGTGGAACGGGCACATCTTTATTCTTCAGATTCTTTTGGAAATCTGAATGAATTTAATACCTTCCGTTTTGCCCTTCCTATAAGAAGGCAAGTAGGAAGCCATCACTTTCGTGCAGACACCCTTCCATCTTTCTGAGATCTGAAACCCTCAACCTCCCTTAGCGTTCACTTAACCCAATTGTTATTCCCCTCATCAGAATACGTTTACCATAACGAGTGATGAAGGAACCATTCCTCTCCTCAAAACATCATGTTCTAATAAAGCTCGAAATGGCTCGGTCAGGGCAAGGATGGCGGAGACTTAAGATTTGCCCCACCTCCCTTTCAGCCAAAATCCGAAGTAGGGGCTCGTCACGTCAAACTTTCGTCGTGACTGAGTCGAGAACACCCACTATCAGCACCACCCGGCTCCTCACGAGCATACCTAACATGGCACCAGTGTGTTAGGAGTCAGGACTGAGGCAGGGGCCAAGTGCCTCTGCTTCTTCCTCTCTTCGTTCACTGGTGCCCTCCTCCGCCTTCCTCTCTTAGTCTTCCCAGCACCAGCTCCGTCCTGGTGCTGTCCTTCTCCCTCTTTTACTCCTCTCTCTTTCTTTTCATCTCTTCCCCTCTTCTTCTCCTCCTTCTCTTACACATGTCCTCCATCTTCTTCATTCATCTCCTCCATCTTCTTCTTCCTTCTCCTTCAAATTCTTCTTACTTCTCCTTCATCTTTTTCCAAAGAAGGTTCTTCTTTCGATATGAGCAATACTGAGGCAGAGATTGGAGAAACTTTGAAGACGAGTTTAAAAGACACCTGGCTGTTTACTTATCTGTACTGCGAATGTTAGTGTTGCCTCGGCAGCTCACCTTTTTGTACGTTGTAATAATTTTTCATATTAATAAAAGTTGTTGTTATTTTACTTCGCAGGTTCTGTCTATGTTTTTACAAATTTGCAAGCGCTGCTCGGCACAATAATATATCATTTGAATCAATGATAACTAAAGCCAAAATACTTGCTAATAAAAAGATGTCGCCATAACTTTAATAGAATTGTTTGACATAGCAATGCGTACCTGTAAATAGCGATATTTGCCCGAAACAAAGCCGAGATTAGAACTGGATGTTCTACGTGGTGTAGGAAGTAATTATTCGAAGGCATATCACCCGCAAAAATGAACAGCCCCCTTAGGCTGCCGAATAGCGGAGCGTCCCGCCATCATCCTAACACTCTTATTGGCCTTAACATTTTACAGTATTTGAGCCGAGAACTTTCCCTATCCGAGCAGTTGGTTTCCCATAGGCTTGAGTCCGAGGACTATGCAAGGCCTTGGTACTGTCCAACACTTGTAATTTTTCTCTATTTTTTTTTTTACTTGGTTTCCCCCATAGGCTTGAGTCTGAGGACCATGCAAGGCCTTGGTTCTGTCTAAAACTTGTGATTCTTATTTTTTGTACTTGGTTTCCCCATAGGCTTGAGTCCGAGGACTATGCAAGGCCTTGGTTCTGTCCAAAACTTGTAAGGTTTATTTTTTGTATTTGGTTTCCCCATAGGCTTGAGTCCGAGGACCATGCAAGGGCTTGGTTCTGTCCAAAACTGGTGATTTTTATTTTTTGTACTTGGTTTCCCCATAGGCTTGAGTCCGAGGACCATGCAAGGCCTTAGTTCTGTCCAAAACTTGTAAGATTTATTTTTTGTATTTGGTTTCCCCATAGGCTTGAGTCCGAGGACCATGCAAGGCCTTGGTTCTGTCCCTAGGCCCCTATGCTGAACGGGCCTGGGCCGCGAATTTACTGGGCCCACAAATTAAGAGGTATTCCCGTAGTCTTTGGTTATGCAGTACTTTTTGGCGTCCCAGTGTTCGAGGTGCGCCTTCACGAGACTCCTTTAATCTCAGAGTTGCAGACGGCGTTGGAAATCGAGCAAGAGACATTTTGTCTGTAGCGTTCCTTGGGACGCTGCGTGAATTAAATGCCACCACCTCATCTTTTTGAATAAATAGGAGAGAAAGTCGCTTTACCTGTGCACAAATCTTTCAGTTTCCTCCCTTAGTACATCATGTTTGAGGCGAGGGTTGGGGAAAAGGAACTCTCTCCGCCACAAAGGCGCCGTGTCCCCCTGAAACTCAAAAGAGTGATGTACGGGCAAAGGAGGCACAAATTCAAGAGAATATTCCAGTTCGACAGAGGGGAAAAGGTGTTTCTCCCTCTTTTAGTCAAAATCCGAAGCAGGTTCTGTTCATGCCAGAATTTTGGTGTGTCAGAAGAAAGATTTTCCGCCACCAGCGCCTCTGCCTCGTCGTAGGCAAATTTTTGGTGAAGGCTCCTCAGCTTCCGGCTCCCTGCACCTTTCCTTCAGCGGTGTGAGGTTCAAGTTGGGCTCTTTCGCTGCCTGAGTTATGGGCGTGCAAAAGCATTGAGGAGGAATAAGGTCTCGAAGCAGTAGCCAACCTCTCCTCTGTGCTACATCCTTGGCTTTATCTTCACTCTCTTGTATTTTTCTTTACTTACGTAGTTAGCTTCAATGTAAGCTTGTTTCAGCTTTTCATTGTACACTGTACTGTTCCTTTATCTTAATAAAAGATGTGTCTATTTCTTTATACACACTTTTCTTCTCCGCAACAACTACTTTGTGCATGAATATTAAATGTAAGCTTGCCCTTAATGATATTCCGGGCAGAAAAATGCCTTAACACAGATTCCTACTTCTTTAAACTCATAAATATTATCAAGTATAACAACGGTAATCCTTAATAAATTAAACTCTTGGAACTAACCGGGATAACCACTGAGTGCTGCGCGATGCATACTAGACCAATGTCTGAGAACGATAAACTTTAAATAATTCGTCCGAGAGGGTAGCCGAATAGCGAGGGACTTTGATTGTGCTTTTGGGTAATATATCGCACCGTATCGCATCAATCCCTTTGGTGCTGCAGATCCGAAAGCAGACTTGAGAACCCTCGCAATTTAGGAACTAACCCAATTGTTAATGGAGAGTTTTCCTCGGATAAATCCCAAAGTCCATGTAATGCAGTTTTTCCTTACAAGTAGTTGGTTTCCCCAAAGGCTTGGGTCCGAGGACCATGCAAGGCCCTGGTTCTGTCCAAAACCTATGAGTTTTCTTTTTTGTACTTGGTTTCCCCATAGGCTTAAGTCCGAGGACCATGCAAGGCCTTGGTTCTGTCCAAAACTTTTGAACTTTCTTTTTTGTACTTGGTTTCCCCATAGGCTTGAGTCCGAGGACCATGCAAGGCCTTGGTTCTGTCCAAAACTTTTGAGCTTTCTTTTTTGTACTTGGTTTCCCCATAGGCTTAAGTCCGAGGACCATGCAAGGCCTTGGTTCTGTCCAAAACTCTTGAGCTTTCTTTTTTGTACTTGGTTTCCCCATAGGCTTGAGTCCGAGGACCATGCAAGGCCTTGGTTCTGTCCAAAACTCTTGAGCTTTCTTTTTTGTACTTGGTTTCCCCATAGGCTTGAGTCCGAGGACCATGCAAGGCCTTGGTTCTGTCCATAACTTTTGAGCTTTCTTCGTTTATGTTTCGAATGTAAGCCCCTAGACCAGGGCGAGGAGAGCTAGTTTGTGGCCAAAAGCCCCTAGAGCTACCCGCGCCGTTGGCACCGCAAGGCGTAGCCCCTAGCAGAAGTTTATGTCGGAGCAACAGCGGTGTGTTGCCGGAGACGTAGGAAACCTTACGAACCTCTGCTTACTAGAGAGTCGACTCCACCGCCACCCGCGCCAACGCGCAAGCTTCCCCACAGTCGGCGCCAATTGTAAGGACACAATTCCGTTGCGGCCCGATAATGATGTTGGGCTCGCACATGAAAGATCCCTCACAATATGATTTGTAGAGAGTGGGCTTGAAAAACTAGCCGTTGGTCACGGGGCGATGCCCGGTCTTGGTTTTTAGAGGAATCCATGTGGAAAAAGGGGTTGGGCATGAACATTTAAGCCCTACGGCGTCGCATCCTATGGGATGGGACTCCTCGGACTTGATCCGAGGACCATTAAGGTCTTACCCCGGTTACCCAACGATGGGTCTTTTTCTGTGATCTCAGGTGTTGTTGAGTTGTTCTCACCCATGTAGTCTTTCTTTTTTGGGGGTGGGATGGGAGTCCCCTTACCAGATTCACTTACTTCTTCTTTTATACCAGCCTGCGTTCACTGTCCTTCGTCCACGTGTAGGGTCAACCTTTACAAGGTTGACATTTGTCCCATCAGTCCAATCCCAGAATTGTGGGGGATGGTTGATAAAGCTGAAGAATATGGCTCTGTCAGGTGCAGAGTCTTATCTGGGAAGGGTAGTAAGGATAACTTCCCCCAAGATATTTTAGATCTCCTTACAAATTTGTTCCTATATCTCTTTTTTACCCCTCTTCTCAATGGAGCTTTGGGTCTGCTGAGGACTAGACTGTCCTTGGCTGCCTCTCCGGACCATTTTTGCCTTACATTTTTGAGCTAGGGCCATCACCTTTTTCGGCTTGGGCCTTTGGACTCCCTATGAGCAAGTGGGCCCGGCTCATAAATTATTGGGCCCCACACCTAACACTAGAATATATATTATCATATTAAAAAACAATCATAATAAATGTATAGTAATAATTATCGAATGTCATATTTAGACGAAAAATTAAAAGAGGGAAAATATATTATGTTAAACTTTTCCCCCGCATTGTATTGGTTACCGATTTACCCATTATCAAATAGTTATTATTACTATTTTTTTAATATAAATAAACACTGATTTTGTTTTCTTATAATAATAATAATAATAATAATAATAATAATAATAATTTGGGCTTAGAAACTGTGGTTGCGCCAAGTGGTTTCACCAAATTGCAGTAAAAGCTCATAAGTTGCGGTTGTGACAAGTGGCTTTACCAAGTTGCAAAAGCTTTTTAGATAGACACCAATATAATTTTTAACAATCAAATTCCCTAAACTTAAGAAGTTTAGGCTAATATAGAGTTTTGAAGAAATTGATATGAAAAAAAGAGAGTCGATGAGGTGCATGTTTACGAAAAAAACAGTTTAGATAAACACAAAAGTTTAATGGTGTATATAATAAAAGTTGAGTTTAGAAGCTGTAGTTGCACTAAATAGCTTTACCAAATTGCAGTAAAGGCTCATAAGTCGTGGTTATGACAAGTGGCTTCATCAAGTTGCAGTAACTTTTTAGAAAGAATCAACAATTTATTTATTCTTATCAACTTCTCCATAGTGTTTTAACAAAACATACAACTTTTTTGGTCATCTCAATTCTCAAACTATTTTTTCCCTTCACTTTTTTTTTCTTTGAATAAACACCAAAACTTAATAGTCAATATGATTTTTAACAATCAAATACCCTAAACTTAAGAGGTTTAGGTTAATATAGAGTTTTGAAGAAATTGATATGAAAAAATAGAGTCCATGAGGTGCACGTTTACGTTTAAAAAAAAAAAAAACACTTTGGATAGACATAAAAACTTAATAGTTAAATAAGAGATCTAAGGTTCAATATTCGTCTACAACAAAACTGATTGATGTTTTGATTTGGTGATAAAATGCTATTATCAAGAGCGGACGCCATAGGTTAAAACTCTCTAAAAAAAAATCCTAATGGTGTATGTGGGGCCCAATAATTTATGGGCCGGGCCCACTTACTCATAGGGAGTCCAAAGGCCCAAGCGGAAAAAGTTGATGGCCCTAGCTAAAAAATGTAAGGCAAAAATGGTCCGGAGAGGCAGCCGAGGACAGTCTAGTCCTCGGTAGACCCAAAGCTCCATTGAGAAGAGGGGTAAAAAAGAGATATAGGAACAAATTTGTAAGGAGATCTAAAATATCTTGGGGGAAGTTATCCTTACTACCCTTCCCAGATAAGACTCTGCACCTGACAGAGCCGTATTCTTCAGCTTTATCAACCATCCCCCACAATTCTGGGATTGGACTGATGGGACAAATGTCAGTCTTGTAAAGGTTGACCCTACACGTGGACGAAGGACAGCGAACGCAGGCTGGTATAAAAGAAGAAGTAAGTGAATCTGGTAAGGGGACTCCCATCCCAACCCCAAAAAAGAAAGACTACATGGGTGAGAACAACTCAACAACACCTGAGATCACAGAAAAAGACCCATCGTTGGGTAACCGGGGTAAGACCTTAATGGTCCTCGGATCAAGTCCGAGGAGTCCCATCCCATAGGATGCGACGCCGTAGGGCTTAAATGTTCATGCCCAACCCCTTTTTCCACATGGATTCCTCTAAAAACTAAGACCGGGCATCGCCCCGTGACCAACGGCTAGTTTTTCAAGCCCACTCTCTACAAATCATATTGTGAGGGATCTTTCATGTGCGAGCCCAACGTCATTATCGGGCCGTAACGGAATTGTGTCCTTACAATTGGCGCCGACTGTGGGGAAGCTTGCGCGTTGGCGCGGGTGGCGGTGGAGTCGACTCTCTAGCAAACAGAGGTTCGTGAGGTTTCCTACGTCTCCGGCAACACACCGCTGTTGCTCCGACATAAACTTCTGCTAGGGGCTACGCCTTGCGGTGCCAACGGCGCGGGCAGCTTTAGGGGCTTTTGACCACAAACCAGCTCTCCCCACCCTGGTCTAAGGGCTTACATTCGAAACATAAACGAAGAAAGCTCAAAAGTTATGTACAGAACCAAAGCCTTGCATGGTCCTCGGACTCAAGCCTATGGGGAAACCAAGTACAAAAAAGAAAGTTCAAAAGTTTTGGACAGAACCAAGGCCTTGCATGGTCCTCGGACTCAAGCCTATGGGGAAACCAAGTACAAAAAAGAAAGCTCAAGAGTTTTGGACAGAACCAAGGCCTTGCATGGTCCTCGGACTCAAGCCTATGGGGAAACCAAGTACAAAAAAGAAAGCTCAAAAGTTTTGGACAGAACCAAGGCCTTGCATGGTCCTCGGACTCAAGCCTATGGGGAAACCAAGTACAAAAAAGAAAGCTCAAAAGTTTTGGACAGAACCAAAGCCTTGCATGGTCCTCGGACTCAAGCCTATGGGGAAACCAAGTACAAAAAAGAAAGCTCAAAAGTTTTGGACAGAACCAAGGCCTTGCATGGTCCTCGGACTCAAGCCTATGGGGAAACCAAGTACAAAAAAGAAAACTCATAAGTTTTGGACAGAACCAGGGCCTTGCATGGTCCTCGGACCCAAGCCTTTGGGGAAACCAACTACTTGTAAGGAAAAACTGCATTACATGGACTTTGGGATTTATCCAAGGAAAACTCTCCATTAACAATTGGGTTAGTTCCTAAATTGCGAGGGTTCTCAAGTCTGCTTTCGGATCTGCAGCACCAAAGGGATTGATGCGATACGGTGCGATATATTACCCAAAAGCACAATCAAAGTCCCTCGCTATTCGGTTACCCTCTCGAACGAATTATTTAAAGTTTATCGTTCTCGGACATTGGTCTAGCATGCATCGCGCAGCACTCAGCGGTTATCCCGGTTAGTTCCAAGAGTTTAATTTATTAAGGATTACCATTGTTATACTTGATAATATTTATGAGTTTAAAGAAGTAGGAATCTGTGTTAAGGCAGTTTTCTGCCTGGAATATCATTAAGGGCAAGCTTACATTTAATATTCATGCACAAAGTAGTTGTTGCGGAGAAGAAAAGTGTGTATAAAGAAATAGACACATCTTTTATTAAGATAAAGGAACAGTACAGTGTACAATGAAAAGCTGAAATAAGCTTACATTGAAGCTAACTACGTAAGTAAAGAAAAATACAAGAGAGTGAAGATAAAGCCAAGGATGTAGCACAGAGGAGAGGTTGGCTACTGCTTCGAGACCTTATTCCTCCTCAATGCTTTTGCACGCCCATAACTCAGGCAGCGAAAGAGCCCAACTTGAACCTCACACAGCTGAAAGAAAGGTGCAGGGAGCCGGAAGTTGAGGAGCCTTCACCAAAAATTTGCCTGCGACGAGGCAGAGGCGCTAGTGGCGGAAAATCTTTCTTCTGACACACCAAAATTCTGGCATGAACAGAACCTGCTTCGGATTTTGACTAAAAGAGGGAGAAACACCCTTTCCCCTCTGTCAAACTAGAATATTCTCTTGAATTTGTGCCTCCTTTGCCCGTACATCACTCTTTTGAGTCTCAGGGGGACACGACGCCTTTGTGGCGGAGAGAGTTCATTTTCCCCAACCCTCGCCTCAAACATGATGTACTAAGGGAGGAAACTGAAAGATTTGTGCGCAGGTAAAGCGACTTTCTCTCCTATTTATTCAAAAAGATGAGGTGGTGGCATTTAATTCACGCAGCGTCCCAAGGAACGCTACAGACAAAATGTCTCTGACTCGATTTCCAACGCCGTCTGCAACTCTGAGATTAAAGGAGTCTCGTGAAGGCGCACCTCGAACACTGGGACGCCAAAAAGTACTGCATAACCAAAGACTACGGGAATACCTCTTAATTTGTGGGCCCAGTAAATTCGCGGCCCAGGCCCGTTCAGCATAGGGGCCCAGGGACAGAACCAAGGCCTTGCATGGTCCTCGGACTCAAGCCTATGGGGAAACCAAATACAAAAAATAAACCTTACAAGTTTTGGACAGAACCAAGGCCTTGCATGGTCCTCGGACTCAAGCCTATGGGGAAACCAAGTACAAAAAATAAAAATCACCAGTTTTGGACAGAACCAAGGCCTTGCATGGTCCTCGGACTCAAGCCTATGGGGAAACCAAATACAAAAAATAAACCTTACAAGTTTTGGATAGAACCAATGCCTTGCATGGTCCTCGGACTCAAGCCTATGGGGAAACCAAGTACAAAAAATAAGAATCACAAGTTTTGGACAGAACCAAGGCCTTGCATGGTCCTCGGACTCAAGCCTATGGGGGAAACCAAGTAAAAAAAAAAAAAAGAGAAAAATTACAAGTGTTGGACAGTACCAAGGCCTTGCATGGTCCTCGGACTCAAGCCTATGGGAAACCAACTGCTCGGATAGGGAAAGTCCTCGGCTCAAATACTGTAAAATGTTAAGGCCAATAAGAGTGTTAGGATGATGGTGGGACGCTCCGCTATTCGGCAGCCTAAGGGGGCTGTTCATTTTTGCGGGTGATATGCCTTCAAATAATTACTTCCTACACCACGTAGAACATCCAGTTCTAATCTCGGCTTTGTTTCGGGCAAATATCGCTATTTACAAGTACGCATTGCTATGTCAAACAATTCTATTAAAGTTATGGCGACATCTTTTTATTAGCAAGTATTTTGGCTTTAGTTATCATTGATTCAAATGATATATTATTATGCCGAGCAGCGCTTGCAAATTTGTAAAAACATAGACAGAACATGCGAAGTAAAATAACAACAACTTTTATTAATATGAAAAATTATTACAACGTACAAAAAGGGGCTCAAACGAGCCTATACAAAAGGTGAGCTGCCGAGGCAATACTAACATTCGCAGTACAGATAAGTAAACAGCCAGGTGTCTTTTGAACTCGTCTTCAAAGTTTCTCCAATCTCTGCCTCAGTATTGCTCATATCGAAAGAAGAACCTTCTTTGGAAAAAGATGAAGGAGAAGGAAGAAGAATTTGAAGGAGAAGGAAGACGAAGATGGAGGAGATGAATGAAGAAGATGGAGGACATGAGTAAGAGAAGGAGGAGAAGAAGAGGGGAAGAGATGAAAAGAAAGAGAGAGGAGCAAAAGAGGGAGAAGGACAGCACCAGGACGGAGCTGGTGCTGGGAAGACTAAGAGAGGAAGGCGGAGGAGGGCACCAGTGAACGAAGAGAGGAAGAAGCAGAGGCACTTGGCCCCTGCCTCAGTCTTGACTCCTAACACACTGGTGCCATGTTAGGTATGCTCGTGAGGAGCCGGGTGGTGCTGATAGTGGGTGTTCTCGACTCAGTCACGACGAAAGTTTGACGTGATGAGCCCCTGCTTCGGATTTTGGCTGAAAGGGAGGTGGGGCAAATCTTAAGTCTCCGCCATCCTTACCCTGACCGAGCCATTTCGAGCTTTATTAGAACATGATGTTTTGAGGAGGGGAATGGTTCCTTCATCACTCGTTATGGTAAACGTATTCTGATGAGGGGAATAACAATTGGGTTAAGTGAACGCTAAGGGAGGTTGAGGGTTTCAGATCTCAGAAAGATGGAAGGGTGTCTGCACGAAAGTGATGGCTTCCTACTTGCCTTCTTATAGGAAGGGCAAAACGGAAGGTATTAAATTCATTCAGATTTCCAAAAGAATCTGAAGAATAAAGATGTGTCCGTTCCACTTCCCCACCTCATCAGATGAGCCGTCGGACGTAAAGGAGCCTCGTAAAAGGGAAGTAATTAAAGGCGCGTCTTGGACAGCCAAACGGCAGGAGCGGGTCACGAGCAAATTAAAGGGATTACCTTGTAAACCGGTGAGTTTCTTGGACAGGTGGAAAACCGCCCACATTAATGCAGGGCTGAATTAAATAAGCCATACTAAAAGCCCGGGTTTACCAAAACCCTCCCTTCCAACCAAGGAGTCGGATAGCAGGGTTTTGAGGGGCTATTGTGGGGCCCAATAATTTATGGACCGGGCCCACTTGCTCATAGGGAGTCCAAAGGCTCAAGCCGAAAAAGGTGATGGCCCTAGCTCAAAAATGTAAGGCAAAAATGGTCCGGAGAGGCAGCCGAGGACAGTCTAGTCCTCGGCAGACCCAAAGCTCCATTGAGAAGAGGGGTAAAAAAGAGATATAGGAACAAATTTGTAAGGAGATCTAAAATATCTTGGGGGAAGTTATCCTTACTACCCTTCCCAGATAAGACTCTGCACCTGACAGAGCCGTATTCTTCAGCTTTATCAACCATCCCCCACAATTCTGGGATTGGACTGATGGGACAAATGTCAGCCTTGTAAAGGTTGACCCTACACGTGGACGAAGGACAGTGAACGCAGGCTGGTATAAAAGAAGAAGTAAGTGAATCTGGTAAGGGGACTCCTATCCCACCCCCAAAAAAGAAAGACTACATGGGTGAGAACAACTCAACAACACCTGAGATCACAGAAAAAGACCCATCGTTGGGTAACCGGGGTAAGACCTTAATGGTCCTCGGATCAAGTCCGAGGAGTCCCATCCCATAGGATGCGACGCCGTAGGGCTTAAATGTTCATGCCCAACCCCTTTTTCCACATGGATTCCTCTAAAAACCAAGACCGGGCATCGCCCCGTGACCAACGGCTAGTTTTTCAAGCCCACTCTCTACAAATCATATTGTGAGGGATCTTTCATGTGCGAGCCCAACGTCATTATCGGGCCGCAACAGAATTGTGTCCTTACATTAGGCATTTATTATAATTGTGTTTGTATATGTAAAAATATGATGTGCCAAAATTCTAATGGAAGGTTTCACTATAGAATATAATTTTATTTTAATTTAAAATATATAATATGAAATTCAATAGGCTAAAATGCAAATCAAACCCTCTAACTTTGACCGAAATTCAATTCAATTATCTAACTTTACTTCAGTTCAATTAAGTCCTCTAAGTTTTATGTTTATTCAATTGAAACTTCTGTCATACTCTAACTCTGTTAAGTGGATCCCTTAAAAAAAAAAAAATCATAAAAATATTTTTATAAAAGGAGAGAAAAAAAAGGAAATACAAAATTAATTTGACCTTCAAAGAAGAAGAACACAAATCTAGTACATACAAAGATTCAAACAAAAAAAATTATTTACAGATTCGAACAACTTTGAAGCTCCACTATTGTAAGGACGCGATTCGTGACGGACCGTAACAGTGTCGGGTTCGCACGTGAAAAGGCCCCTAACAATATCATTTGTAGAGCGTGGGTTTGGAAGGCTAGACCTTGTTCGATAGGCGGTGGGTTTTTCGCGGTGTTCGTATGAACTTAAGCTTTCCTACACCCCTGGAGTCTTTCTCCTGGAGGTGGGCTGGGAGGCCCTGGTTTCTGGCCATTTTTCCCAACCCCCCAATCGGTGCACCTTCCTTTTTATTATATAGTCCGTCTTGGCTGATCCTGACCCTCCACTTGTAGGTCAGGCAGGAGCTTGTTCCTGTGTCCATCCCATCAACTGTCCCGTCTAACTTTTTATTAGTCGCATGGATCGACGTTTGCACCGCCCAAACGTCTTTTCTCATTAACCAACTCTGGGTATTGGCAGGTACATTTACTGAAGGGGGTGGGACGCACTTTCCTTGGTCCGAGTTCACACCCTGCTTCCCTATGGGCCCCATTCCGTTCACATCCCTTTGAGGGGGCTGTTTGGGGATTACCTACACCAAGGTGTTGGTCTTCCTGTTGAAGCTATGGAATGCCGAGGACAGGGTAAGTTCTCAGCCGTTCCCCTTGCTACCTCGGCCACTGAGCATTTGTCTTCGGCAAGGTACCTCCTCGGCACGGGCCCTGGGCCCAGATAGAGTTTGGGCCGGACTGCAGAGCTCTCGGACCCACAACTATCAAATACAAAGAGGTATTATAAAAAAGCAAAGCTTCATGTCACATCTAACCGGAATAAATGGGAGACATCAGTTGAATAAATTTGAAACTTAGAGAACTCAATTGAAATAAAGTAAAGTTATAAAACTTAAATGAATTTTGGTCAAAGTTAGAGTATGTAATTTGTATTTTAGCCAATTTTATAATTATGGTAGTTGTTTCTCAAAAAAAATAAAAATTATGGTAGTTATTAATTATTAATATGCATTTATTATGATAGTGCCTATATGTGGAACTCTATATCCTATTAATTATTAGTCATTTATTATAATTGTGTTTGTATATGGAAAAAATATTATGCACTAAGATTTTAGTGGATAGAATATAATTTACATATAATTAAAAATCTATATTAAAATAAGAGTAGTGCAATGTCCACAACATTTTCATAACACTTTCACTGCAAATCATAAGTGGTAAGTTGTTATTGATTTTAATTTGAATTTAAAACTTAAAATTACTTTTTTGTCCGCCCATAACAAACTACCACTTAAGATTTGTTGTGAAATATTGTGGACATAGCATTTCTCTTAAAATAATGACAATTAAAATTATAAGACCTCAAAGATTTATATAGCACAATATTATGAAGTCCCTAAAAGTTAAATGTTTTATGTTTTTATATATTATAGATTATAGATAACTAGTTAACAATTCCTGCAATGCATAGAAAAATTTAATAAAATATGATAGTTATAAAATGAGAAAAAAAAATTACCAAATGTGATTTCATGTAGTTATTAATAGTCATTTATTATAGTTGTGTTTATATATGAAATGGGAAATTACATTTTCCACTCTAAATTATAACATGTTTTACATTTTGTCCATTGAATTATTTTGTTTTGGTGTTAAGTATGAGATAATTAAGTATTGAAAGAACAATTTACCCATCTTTCCAAAACAAACAGTAGAAGGCAAATTGGTCTTTCAATACTAAATTTCATTAAACTTAACATCAAATAAATGGTGGGGTTAAGTGTTACAAAATTTCAATTTGGGGGTCAAGTGTGCATTTTGATAGTTTCAAGGGCAAAGTGTAAAATTATGTATTGTAGGTATGATAGGCCCAGTAGTATATATCTATATATATGTTGGGCATGGAGCTTAATCCGAGGACATCTAGTAATCCGAGGACAAGTAAACGCTGTCATGGAAGTCTGCATTAGTGAATGAAGAAATGGGGTCTGGTCATGAGGGTCCACGAAGGTGGTCCGAGGAGGAATGCCTCCTCGACTAAGCAAAACAAAGGTCAAAAGGTGTGGTTTGCCATCCAGAGCAACATTCTGAAAGATTCTATTGATAAGAATACATATCATGGAAGCACAAGACAAAGGGGAACTATGAAATATTTAAGAGAAAACTGCTACCACCACATTGAATGCTCTGTAACTAACTCTCTGGCTGCATTAATGTGGAAGTGATACTTGAACAATAATTTTCACCCTTACAGCTACTCTCAAAAACTTCGAGAAGGTGCTGATGGGACAGGGATCAACGGCAGAAACCTGGTCTAAATGTGGAGAGTGGAGATGAAAGAAGGAAGACAATATAAAAGAGAAAGAATACACTGAGGAGGGGGAATGGGGGATCGAGAAATTAAAGGAAAAACGCTGTAACAATAGGAACTAGACTTGTAATCAAATTCAAAAGAGATATATATAAGAACATATCTTCTTAGATTGTGCTGATGACGATTTTTTTTTTTGGGTAAAACCTGTTTATCTTTGCTTTCAGGTCATCTAGACCCACCATAATTGTTGTCCAATTCATTAGAGCCTAGTTTTCTGACATACTTTCTACAAATTCATTGTATTAGGCTTTTTGGGCCAAAATCCTTTTGACTGTTGGGCTTAGGACTCAAATTGGGTCCTTACATGTATAATTTAGGGTTAAAAAAAAATGTAATTTCTCCTATATTAAATAATATTACATATGAAATATGATAATTATGGTAGTTATTAATGTGTATTTATTATGAATGTTTTTTGTAAAGAAATATTAGATATATAATCATGATCATTTTTAATAGGTATTTATTATGGTTGAATTTGTAAATGGAACCTTTTATTTTAGGGAAATACTAACAAGTTCCCTTAGGGCACTGGTTAAGAATCCAGTTAAAGAAAGTTTTTATGGGAAAAGAAAAAAAAATTTAATGTTTTGACAGTTTTTTTCATTTCTTATAAAAGTGATGTCAAGACTTTCCTAAAATAGATTCTTAACCAATGCCCTTAAGGCACTCGTTAGCATGACCTTTTATTTTAATATGAGTTGTGGGGACACAATTCGTAATGAACCTAAACAGTGTTGGGTTCGCACGTAAAAAGGCCCAAACAATATCATTTGTAGAGCGTGGGTTTGAAAGGCTAGGCCTTGGTCACCAGGCGGTGGGTTTTTCGTGGTGTTCATACATGGTTTAAGTTTTCTTCACCCCTGGGATCTTTCTCCTGGAGGTGGGCTGGGAGGCTTTGGTTTTTGGCCATTTTTCCCAGCCCCTTCTCTAGGTTACTTATCTTTCCTTTTATATCTGCCTGTATTCATTGTCCTTCGTCCACGTGTAGGATCGACTTTTCCCAGACTGATACTTGTCCCATCAGCCCATACCCAAAGTCGTTGGGGGTGGTTGTAAAGGCCAAGGAATACGGCTCTGTCAGGTTCAGAGTATTAAATGGCAGTAAGGGCAGTTTTTCCTTGATATTTTAGATTTTTCTTCCTAGTTTTAGTCCTATACCGTTTTTACCCCTCTTCCTGGTGGGACTTTGGGTCTGCCGAGAACTGAACTGTCCTCGACTGAATCCCAGGGCTATCCTGCCGAGCTTGGGCCATAGCCTTCCTCGGCTTGAGCCTCTGGCCTCCTCACGGGTAAATGGGCCCGGCCCATAAATTATTTGGGCCCCACAATAGCCCCTCAAAACCCTGCTATCCAACTTCTTAGTTGGAAAGGGGGGTTTTGGTAATACCGAGCTTTTATTATGGCTCATTCAATTCAGCCTTTCACTAATGCTGGCGGTTCTCCATTTGCCCAGGAAACGCACCGGTCTATGAGACAATTTTTTAATTTTACTCCTGACGCGTTCTTGCCGTTTGGTTATCCAAAACGCGCTTTTAATGACCTCTATTTACGAGACTACTTTAATTCGATGGTTTATTTTGATGAGATGGAGAAGTGGAACCGGCATATTTGTGTTTGCAGATTCATTTGGAGATCTGAACCTATTAAATGCCTCCCGCTCCACCCTCCGTATAAGAGGGAAGGTAGGAGGTTATTGTTTTTTGTAAAGAGTCCCTTCTCATCCTTCTGAGATTTAAAATACTTGGCCTCCCCTAGAGTTTATTTTACCCACTAGTTTATACACTAAATCGTGATACGCTTTACCATAACAACGAGTAATGAAGGAGCCATACCCCTCTCGTAAACATCACGTACCAATAAAGCTTGTAATGGCTTGGTCAGGGCAGGGATGGCGAAGACTCAAAATCAACCTCGCCTTTCTTTCAGCCAAAATCCGAAGCAGGGACTCGTCACATCAAACTTCCGGCGTGACTGAGTCGAGGACGCCCATTATCAGTACCAACCGCTCTCTCATGAGCATACCTAACATGGCACTAGTGTCCTAAAAGTCAGGACTGAGGCAGGGACCAAGTGCCCCTGCTTCTTCCTCTCTTCGTTCACTGGTGTCTCCTTTTACCTCTCTTTCTTCTTCTTTCTAGGGATGGCAATTTTTGCCCGATCCGTGGGTACCCGGTCCGGCCCGACCCTAATGGGCCGGATTTTACTCGGTCCGATTAGAAATAGGGTCGGGTATGGGTTTCCAAAAAAAAATCCGAAACGGGTCCGGGTCGGGTCCGGGTTTTAATTAAAAAACCCGAGACCCGACCCGAGACCCGGCCCGAAACCCGACCCGCGAAAAAACCCGGAACCTAAAATTACAAAACTACCCCCCATATATATATACCCCTTAATCTAACCCTAACTCTCTTCACTCTTTCACTCTTCAGTCTTCAGAGCACGCCGCAGCCTCCCTCCCTACTCCCACACCCTCACGCCGTCGTCCCACACCACACTCCGACACTCCCTCACGCCTTCGTCCCTCAGTCCGAACCTCACAAGCCTCCGTCCCTCAGTCCGACGACTCCGACCCTCACAACCCTCACTCCCACACTTCGTCCCTCAGCGTCTCTGTCCCTCAGTCCGTCCCTCAGTACCTCAGTCCCTCAGTCCGACCCTCACAAGCCTCCGGCTCCGGCTACCCTCCCTCAGTTCGCGTCTCTGGTACCGATCCGAACGTCGTCGCCTGCTTCAAGATCGCCGATCAGGACTTTCGGTTTCATCACCTGTTCTCCACCACTCTCGCTCCTTCCCTCGCATTCGCCCCTGTACTCTCTCTCTCTCTGCTTTCAATTTTTCAATGTTGTTGATTTTTTAGGCTTATTGATTTTCGTTATTGGTTGAATCGAATCTTTTAATTAAAGTATGTAAGTTTGTTTCTTTATGTTATGTTGTATGTATACAACATAAAGATTATGTTGACCACACGGGAAACATGCATTACCTCGAGCTTCCTAAATAAATCTCTGATCTGAAGCTTTTGATGATTTGGTGTTTGTCGAGTTCTGTGTAATTTCACTTTCGTTTCTGTTTTTGCTGAACTTTGAGGTTTGTTCTGTTTGGAAACATGGATATGGCTGTATAATTCGTAAGTTCTAAATCTTTTAATTTTTTGGTATTTTCTGCGTTTGTTTGTTTGTTTTTGATGTTTGGATCTGGTTGTAGTTTTGTCGGTGAGTGTGAAAATGGGGGAGACACATGATCAGGTTTTTTTGAGGCTCTTCATTTGACTTTTAATTGGAGAGAGTTAGAATTTACTGTAGTTCTTTAAGGTGGGAAATTTCGAATAATGTCCAATTAAAAATTATGTAACTGTAAAGTGAGTAACCATACGGTTACCGAAAGATAGTTGTGACTGTTGTGTTTTGTGAGTGCGCTGGTTGTCACTTTGTGCGGTTCAAGTTTTCCAACTCTTTGTGGTTAATTATGATTAGAACCGAATCCAGTTGCTGAAAACGGTGTCGCTTCAGTCATGCATCTAAGATCTTTTTATAGACCTTATTATTATTGTACTAACTTGTCGGTGATTGCAACATGAAATAAGTTGAAGACAGACAGACATGGCTTATTATCAATTTTTCATGTTTTTGATTTAGTAAATCAAATGTTGAATTATCCAAAAAAATAGAATCAAATATTTAGTTTGTGGTTTTGGTAATTTGGTTTCTTTGGATCAAAACTGATGGGTCATTCTTATTATTATGCTTTGGAGAGGTTGCGGCAGTTGGTGTTGATTATTGCTTTGTTTATGCAAATTGCGTGTATTTGATTTCATGGATTTGTAATAGTTGAGCTTGCTCTGTTTTCCGTGGCTGTTATAATGATGCTGTAATAGTTAAGCTTTCTTGGGTAGGAATTGCATCAAATTAACTTTGTTAACTTGCATTTCTTGTGAAACTAAGTGTGAAATATGGTAGTGAAATATTGTTTTTTGTGTTTGTTGGGAATATAGAGCCTAAAACGGAGATGGAAGAGACAAACATAAACACAAACAAATCTGATTCTTCCTCGCCAAGTGGCTCTCCTTTAAGAACCGGACGTGGTCCCTTGCAAACTGTGCGGTCTCCTTCGCCATTTTCACGATCACCCTCACCATTGTCGCCTGGCAGCTCACCTTCAGGATCACCATCACCTTTATGTCCATTAAACAACGAGTAAGTGTTTGAATTTGTTGTTAATCATGTTTAATTTGTGTAATTATGAATTTGTGCCTATTAATTAATAAGTATGTGTAATAATAAATTTGTTTTGATTCTAACCTCCAAACTTCTGAACCAATTAGGAGTCCGAAATCCCCGATGGTGGACTTAGAGGTAGAGGAACAAGAAGGGAGTCGAGGAAGTCCAGGGACAGAGGAAGAGAGAGAGCAAGAGCCTACAAATGAGGACTCGGATACAAGTAAAAAAAGAAAGACCACTTCAGATGTTTGGGCTCATTTTACAAGGAAGAAAGTTGAAGGAAAAGTTAAAGCCCAATGCCATCATTGTGGCAAACTTTACTTGGGTGATTCAAGCCAAGGTACAACCCATTTGCGTAATCATCTAGCAAGATGTCCACGGATGAAGTTTAAAGATATAAGACAACAAGTCTTAATTAAACAACAAAATAAGGTGGATGGAACTATGAGTTTAAGTAATTATCAATTTGATCAAGCTAGAGTTAGGAATAAGCTTGCTCGAATGGTCATTTTACATGAATATCCCCTTTCAATAGTTGATCACATTGGGTTTAGAGAATTTGTGACGGATCTTCAACCGATGTTTAAACTTGTCACAAGAAATACTTTGAAGAGTGACATTTTTAAAATCTATGATAATGAGAGGGAGAAAGCTTTGAAGATCACGGACAAGAATGGAAGTAGGATGGCAATTACAACTGACATGTGGACTTCAAGTAACAAAAAGAGAGGGTTTATGGTCATTACCGCTCATTTCATTGATCATGCTTGGACGTTGCAAAGTCGGGTTTTAAGGTAATTTTTTTATCTATAAATTGAATGTTAAAGATTTTACATTTAGAATGTTTACTGAGTTATGTTAAATTGAATGTTTATTTAGTTATGTTATAATTATTCCTATTATTTTTCTAGGTTTGTTTATGTTCCTTCTCCACACACGAAAGATGTTCTTGCCGATGTCCTTGTTGATTGCTTTTTAGAGTGGAATATTGATAGGAAGTTGTCCACAATAACCGTAGATAATTGTAGTACTAATGATGCCATGATAAGACTTCTCTTGAATAAGCTTGATACTAGTTCTCTTATGTTGGGTGGGTCTATGTTGCATATGAGATGTGCTGCACATATTTTAAATTTGATTGTTCAAGATGGGTTGTCTCTTATTGGTGATGGTATTGAAAGGATTCGTGATAGTGTGATTTATTGGACTGGATCACCAAAGAGGAGACAAAAATTTGAAGAAAATGCGCGTCAATTGCGTATTCAATGCACCAAAGAGTTAGTTTTAGATTGTAAAACTCGTTGGAATTCAACTTGCTTAATGCTTTCTACTGCATTGATTTATAAAGATGTTTTCTCGCGTTTGGCTAAACGTGAAACATCTTATACTTGTTTGCCATATGATCATGATTGGGAGGTAGCCAAAGATATTTGTGGGAGGTTGGAGTTGTTTTCTAGTGTGACTGAGTTTTTCTCTGGTCGTAAGTACCCCACAACTAATATGTATTTTTCTATGGTGTGTGAGTTGAAAATTGCATTGAATGAATGGAGTTTGTCTTCAAGTGAGATGATAAGTACGATGGCCGAAAGCATGCTTGCTAAATTTAATTCTTATTGGGCTAATGTTAGTGTTGTTATGGCTATTTCTGTTATCTTAGATCCAAGATATAAGATGAAATTATTGGAGTTTTATTATCCTAGCATTTATGGTGTTAATTCTGATTTGGAGATTGAAAAAATTAAGAATCTTTGTTATGATTTGCTTGATGAGTATGGAGATGTAGATGAGTCTCCTGTAGATAATGAAGGAAGTTCTCATATGCCTGCAAGTACTTCAAATCAAGGGGCACAAATAAAATTTAGGTTGATTGGGTCAATGTCAAGGTTTGATGGGTTTGTGAACAATAGTTCAAGTAGTTCAAAGAAACATGGGAGTGGTAGAATGGAATTTGATCATTTCATTGATGAGGGAGTGTTGAAGAGGAGTGAAGACTTCGATATTTTGGCATGGTGGAAAAATAATGGTCTCAAGTATCCTACTTTACAAAGGATTGCAAAAGATGTTTTAGCCATTCCCGTCACAACTGTTGCTTCAGAAGCTGCTTTTAGCACTAGTGGAAGACTTTTAAGTCCACACCGCAGTAGACTACATCCCAAGACTATAGAGGCAATGATGTGTGCTCAGAATTGGTTATGGAGTGAAATCAACGGTTAGTAATTGTCTAATTTTTATTTATAAAATCAAAATTGTGTTTTTATATTTGCTAGTTATAATTTGATGAGATTTATTACATTTTTTAATTCATTGTTGTTGTAGGTTCTTCAATTATACCAGGAGATGGTACATTTCAATCCATTCTTAATGATGGGGAGCCAAATGAAGATGATGGGAGTTGTGCCACAATTGATGGGAGTTGCATCACAATTGATGAAGATTAAATATTTTGTATTAATTTAGTAGTTTTTTTAATTTCTTGGACTTGTTGAATTAATTTGTTGGTATGTAATTATTCTAAACTTGTGACCTTGTGGGATTTATTTTGTAGCTTTTTAATTTCTTGGACTCGTTGAACTTTTGATACTTATTTCTTAAACTTGTTGGATTTATTTTATTTTTATGTTTAGCTAGTGATTATGATATTAGTTATAGTTTATTGGTTTATTGATTTATAATTAACAGGTGGTTTATTGATTTATTATTAGTAGCTTATGATGTGGGCCATGTGGCATTTGAGCCATGTTATTTATTGGCATTTGGGCCATATTATTTGGGCTTGAATTGCATTAGAATATGCAGGCTTAATATAGGCAAAGATAAATTTGTGCTTAAATTTTTTTTTTTTTTTGGATTGGGCCCAAAAATGCAGGCTTAATGTAGGCAAAAATAAATTTGGGCTTAAATTTTTTTTTTTGATTGGACCCAAAAATGCAGGCTTAATGTAGGCAAAAATAAATTTGGGCCCAAAAATGCAGGCTTAATGTAGGTAAAAATAAATTTGGGTTTAATTTTTTTTTTTTTTGATTGGGCCATGAATTCGGCCCAATTCCTAAACGGGGCCCGCGGGGCCCGGATGGGGCGGGTCCGGGCCCCGGGAAAAAACCCGGTACCCTAAACGGGCCGGGTCCGGGTTACGGGTCTTGGCCCGCGGGTCGGGCCCGGGTATGAAAAAACCCGGCCCGAACCCGACCCGTTGCCATTCCTACTTCTTTCCACCACTAGATCCATCCTGGTGATTTTCCTTCTCCCTCTTTTGCTCATTTTTCTTTCTTTTCATCTCTTCTCTCTTCTTCTCCTCCTTCTTTTCATTCATCTCCTCCATCTTCTTCATTCATCTCCTCCATCTTCTTCTGAAAAAGGTCCTTCTCTCGATATGGGCGCTACCGAGGCAGAGTTTGGAAGGACTTCGGAGACGAGTTTAAAAAGAGACCTGACCGTTTACTTAACGTATTGTTTTTTTTTTTTTTTTTTTTTGTTTTTTTGTTTTGGCAATCTACCTTTTGTATAGGCTTGTTTAAGCCCCTCTTTGTACGTTGTAATACATCTTTGTATTAATAAAAATTGTTATCACTTTATTTCACATACTCTATCTCTATATATCCGGAATGATAAAGCAATGAATAGACATACAATCTTGTGAATGAAAAGATTTTTTTTTTTTTTAAACTGTGGCCGACGTCTAGGAACAAAGTCCCAGTTAATAGAAAGATCTTGCTCTGCGCTTATAAAAACAATCCGGCTTAATAATATTGAATAAAACAAAAGATACTTAGGGCTGAAACTCCCATTAGGCAGGAAAAGAAAGGACATTATGATGGGTCTATTGAGTCGGTCTGGCACCATACCGCCGACCTTAGAGTACAATACTTGGGGCCATAATCCCTTATCCAAGAGAAAGGCGCTATTATGTATTGATAAGTGCTGTTCGGCATAGTAATATAGCATTTGAATCAATGACACTTAGGGCAAAAATGCTTGCTAAGAAAAAGATATCACCATAACCTTAATAGAGTTGTTTGGCACAACAATGCCGACCTGTAAAAAAAAAATGATACTTACCCCAAAATTGGTCGAGATGATAGCTCAATGCACGAGGCAGTGTAGGAAGTAACCATCCGAGGACATATCACCCGCAAAATGAACAGCCCCCCTAGGCTACTAAATAGTGACGCGTTTCAACATTTTCTTAACACTCCTATTGGCATTAACCTTTTACAGTTTTTGAGCCGAGGACTGAGCAACTTAGAATTGTTATTAAGTAGCCAACCTTACAAAAACTCAATCTTCTTCTCATCCAAGAAATTGGTTGCCCAAGTAGTTGGTTTCCCCATAGGCTTGAGTCCGAGGACCATGCAATGCCTTGGTTCTGTCCAAAACCTAGTTTTCCTCATCCAAGTAGTTGGTTTCCCCATAGGCTTGAGTCTGAGGACTATGCAAAGCCTTGGTTCTGTTTTCCTCAAAAGTTGGTTTCCTTGGCTTGAGTTGCAATGCTTGGTTCTGTCCAAAACCTAGTTTTCCTCATCCAAGTAGTTGGTTTCCCCATAGGCTTGAGTCCGAGGACTATGCAATGCCTTGGTTCTGTCCAAAACCTAGTTTTCCTCATCCAAGTAGTTGGTTTCCCCATAGGCTTGAGTCCGAGGACTATGCAATGCCTTGGTTCTGTCCAAAACCTAGTTTTCCTCATCCAAGTAGTTGGTTTCCCCATAGGCTTGAGTCCGAGGACTATGCAATGCCTTGGTTCTGTCCAAAACCTAGTTTTCCTCATCCAAGTAGTTGGTTTCCCCATAGGCTTGAGTCCGAGGACTATGCAATGCCTTGGTTCTGTCCAAAACCTAGTTTTCCTCATCCAAGTAGTTGGTTTCCCCATAGGCTTGAGTCCGAGGACCATGCAATGCCTTGGTTCTGTCCAAAAACCTAGTTCCTCATCCAGGTAGTTGGTTTCCCCATAGGCTTGAGTCCGAGGACTATGCAATGCCTTGGTCCAAAACCTGGTAGTTGGTTTCCCCATAAGTCCGAGGACCATGCAATGCCTTGGTTCTGTCCAAAACCTAGTTTCCTCATCCAGGTAGTTGGTTTCCCCATAGGCTTGAGTCCGAGGACTATGCAATGCCTTGTTCTGTCCAAAACCTAGTTTCCTCATCCAGGTAGTTGGTTTCCCCATAGGCTTGAGTCCGAGGACTATGCAATGCCTTGGTTCTGTCCAAAACCTAGTTTTCCTCATCCAGGTAGTTGGTTTCCCCATAGGCTTGAGTCCGAGGACTATGCAATGCCTTAGTTCTGTCCAAAACGTAGTTTTCCTCATCCAAGTAGTTGGTTTCCCCATAGGCTTGAGTCCGAGGACCATGCAATGCCTTGATTCTATCCAAAAACCTAGTTTCCTCATCCAGGTAGTTGGTTTCCCCATAGGCTTGAGTCCGAGGACTATGCAATGCTTTGATTCTGTCCAAAACCTTATTTTCCTCATCCAGGTAATTGGTTTCCCCATAGGCTTGAGTCCGAGGACTATGCAATGCCTTGGTTCTGTCCAAAACCTAGTTTTCTTTGGCGCTGGACCTTGGCTTTAGGGGAGTTAGCCCCTCGGCCAAGCCCCTAGAATTATCCGAGCGATTAACGCTACCAAGAGTAGCCCCTAGTCAAGAAGCATAGCCCCTAGCGGAACTTTACTCTAAAACTCTATAACCAGTTGTCAGAAATGACAAGGGAACTCTCTCGACCCACCGCCTATGCTAACACACAAGCCTTTCCCATATACGGCGCCAATTGTGGGGACACAATTCGTAACGAACCTAAACAGTGTTGGGTTTGCACGTAAAAAGGCCCAAACAATATCATTTGTAGAGCGTGGGTTTGAAAGGCTAGGCCTTGGTCACCAGGCGGTGGGTTTTTCGTGGTGTTCATACATGGTTTAAGTTTTCTTCACCCCTGGGATCTTTCTCCTGGAGGTGGGCTGGGAGGCTCTGGTTTTTGGCCATTTTTCCCAGCCCCTTCTCTAAGTTACTTATCTTTTCTTTTATATCTGCCTGTGTTCATTGTCCTTCGTCCACGTGTAGGATCGACTTTTCCTAGACTGATACTTGTCCCATCAGCCCATACCCAAAGTCGTTGGGGGTGGTTGTAAAGGCTAAGGAATACGGCTCTGTCAGGTTCAGAGTATTAAATGGCAGTAAGGGCAGCTTTCCCTTGATATTTTAGATTTTTCTTCCTAGTTTTAGTCCTATACCGTTTTTACCCCTCTTCCTGGTGGGACTTTGGGTCTGCCGAGGACTGAACTGTCCTCGGCTGAATCCCAAGGCTATCCTGCCGAGCTTGGACCATAGCCTTCCTCGGCTTGGGCCATAGCCTTCCTCGGCTTGGGCCTTTGGCCTCCTCATGGGTAAATGGGCCCGGCCCATAAATTATTTGGGCCCCACATGAGTCTAGTTAATGAGTACCCTTAGGACATTTGTTAATGAAATATTTTAGAAAAGTTTAGATACTATTTTCATGGGAAATATTAAAAAAAAAAAAAAATCACAAAACCTTTTTTTTTTCCACAAAAGGTTTCTAAAAATATTTTATAAACTAAATGCCCTTTAGGGCATCTTAACATTTCCCTTTTATTAAAAAAAAAAAAACATTTCCCTTTTATTATTCAAAGAAAATATGATATATTAAGATTTAAAAAAAATAATAAATAAGATAGGCATACGTTCCATGATCAAGATCAATACACCAATTGATTTTTATTTTTATTTTGGTTTGTAGTCAAGGTTAAAACTTCAAATCCGAAATCTCTTTTTCGATAACAAAATATTTTACCAATTGAGTTAATTAGAACTCACTATATTATGATTCTAATTTAGTGTACGAACCAAAAGTGAAATGTTTTTTATTATATAATACTAATAATAATATAAAGGGAGATGATAAAAGATACCCTAAGGGCATTTGTTAATAATCATTTTTAGAAACTTTTGATGGGAAGAGGAAAAAATAATTGACTTATTCAATAGCTTTTTTATATTTTCTATAAAATTAGCATCACAATTTTTTTTATAGTGATTCGTTAACCACTGCCTTGAGGGCATTCATTAACCAAACCTAATAATAAAAGCCTAATTTTTACAAACTTACAATATAAGGTATAATACAAAAAACACCCCTTAGTCTCTAGGTTAATTCAAGATTTTTTATTTTTATTTTTTAAATGTCCAATATGATTCTAAATGATACTAGACATCATTTGAAAGTTTTGGGCTCCTTCAAGTAGTATTTTCATTTTTTAGAAACAAACTAATTGTTAAACATATACACACATTTAAAAGAGAGTGTGTTGTGTGTAGTATAATTTGCCACACCCTCCCTTAAAAAGTTACTATGGCTTTTGAGTGGAGTTGTAGTGTGCCTTTGTGGTAGAACCCCTTTCTCTCTCCCTTGTGTATGTGTGTGTTTGTTTCTCAAAGAAAAAAAAATTACACTATCCCATAAAAAAAAAAAAAAAAAAATTACACTATCTCACTAGGCTTTTTTTTTTTTGAAAACACTATCTCACCAGGCTTAAACACGTTACTTTCAAGTGTTGTGTTTAGTGTTTCCTTCAGATTTTTTTCAAACTAACACCAATTTTCAAACAATTTTGTTAGTTAGTACTTTTTAAAAATTATTTAGGAAACTAACATCTCAAGTTCTAAATACTTGATTTTGGTATGCTAAATCGAGCCCTTGAACTCGATTTCAACATTTTGTCATATGAAACTCAAGTCTGTAGGACTCGATTTCTTCAGCAGACCCATAGAGACCCAATTCCATGAAGAAGAAGAAGAAGAAGCAAATCCATGAAGAAGAAGAAGAAGAATTTGCAACCAACCCCATGAAGACCCAAACCCAAAAATCAGAAAAAAAAATACCCCCAAATCAAAACACAACCCCACAAATGTTTTGATTTCAACACCGAAGCGGTTTGGGTTTGATTTCAACCCTATAGATGAAGGCTTGCAGAATGCAAACTATCTCAGAGCTGTAAGGATGAACAAATTTGGTTTTCAGGTGAGACAACCATTTGGATTCTCTTAAGCTTGTTAATTCTGGGAGAATTTTTCTGGTGCTTCTGTTCTTTCTTTGAAGGCATTGACGTAGTCTGTTGAAGAAATCGAGTCATATGGACTCGAGTTTCATATGACAAAATGTTGAAATCGAGTTCATTGGACTCGATTTAGCAATCCAAAATCGAGTATGTAGAACTCGAGATGTTAGTTTTCTAAATAGTTTTAAAAACGTGCTAACTAATGAAATTGTTTGAAAATGTGTGTTATTTAAAATAAATAAATAAATCGGTTTCCTTCTAAGAAAGAGTTTGTACACGATTGCATTATGACAATTATATTATACACGAGGAAAGTGTTTTGAGACCTTTCAAATTAATTTTTAAACAGAGTTAACTAAGTGGGTGGGTTGGTTAGTCCAAGACCGAGCAAGCCGAGTAGTGGGTGGCTTGACATATCCGAGTCAAAGACTCGCACAGCCGACGACAGGCTGGGGTAGGTGGCCTTATTAACCTTTACAGGCAATTCCCAGTTAAACGCGTCATCCTCCTTGTTCCTCAATCCTCACTAAAATCCTAAAAAAACATGCCTCAACTCACCGACACGCTGTCACCGACTGCTGAGATCAAATTAGCAACATGTAATCTCAGCCGTGGATGTAGACCCCGCGTTACAGTGAATGAATCTAACCCAAAATTCGCTTCTTATTGACACTCCGCATTCTCTATAAATTAGCACCTAAAACCCCAACTCTGGACTCGTTCCGCTTGGCAAGGCAAACCCCTTTGGTCCACATTTTCACTCAGCCAAGCACAACCCATTCTAACTCTCTCTCTCCCTTTCTCGAGGTAGGCCTAGTTCTTATATTTCTTGTTATGATTTGGTTTGCTCTATTTGTAATCTTATAATAGCATTGTGCATTAAGGTTTCAGATCTGGTGGCATTTTTTAATTGCGTTTTGAGTGTGAGTAAATATGGGATTATGATAAGTTGGGTATTGGGTGTTTGAGGAAACCCATGAATCAACCATTTCTGATTTGTTTGTTTTTTGTTGTTGGTGTTTGCGTTTGTGTAAAGGGTATTTCTGTTGTACTGTGAAATGGATTCAGGATTTTAATTCATTTATGTTATTTAAATCAGTCTGCACTTGTGGGTACTTTTAAGGTTGCTCTAGCAAAGTTTTGAACGATTGTCGGTTGTCAGTTGCTGTTGCTGGGTTTTTGTACTGTATGCAATTAAATAGATCCATTATGCATTTGTCTGTTGTACTTTGTTATTTTCAATTACTTCCTAGCAATTTTACTAAACAGATCTGTGGGGGGGAAAAAAAACCCATCGGATCAGTTTTATATATAATTATATATACACAATATCACCAACCAACCCCGGGTCTCAAAATTTTGGGGTTGGTTACGGATTGGGTCGGCCACATGTATTCCCTTGTAGGAATGTCCCAATGTTTATATGCATCTATTCATAATAGAGTGAATAAATTTGGTTAGTCTGTATAATTGTGGTATTGGTCATAATTTTATTTTATTTTGGTGTACTTTGCAGCTTGAAAGAAATGGAGACCTTCCTATTCACCTCTGAATCAGTGAACGAGGGGCACCCAGACAAGCTCTGTGACCAGATCTCTGATGCAGTGCTTGATGCTTGTCTAGCACAGGACCCTGAGAGCAAGGTGGCCTGTGAGACTTGCACCAAGACCAACATGGTCATGGTATTCGGAGAGATCACAACCAAGGCCAATGTGGACTATGAGAAAATTGTGCGTGACACATGCCGAGCCATTGGTTTTGTTTCAGACGATGTGGGTCTTGATGCAGACAATTGCAAGGTCCTTGTTAACATTGAGCAGCAGAGTCCTGATATTGCTCAGGGTGTGCACGGTCATCTCACAAAGCGGCCAGAGGAGATTGGTGCTGGTGATCAAGGCCACATGTTTGGCTATGCTACTGATGAGACCCCAGAATTGATGCCATTGAGCCATGTTCTTGCAACCAAACTTGGCGCTCGCCTCACTGAGGTCCGCAAGAATGGTACATGCCCATGGCTTAGGCCAGATGGGAAAACCCAAGTCACTGTTGAGTATTACAATGAAAAAGGTGCCATGGTTCCAATTCGTGTTCACACCGTGCTCATCTCTACTCAGCATGATGAGACTGTGACAAATGATGAGATTGCAGCCGATCTAAAGGAGCATGTGATCAAGTCTGTGATTCCTGAGAAGTACCTTGATGAGAAGACCATTTTCCACCTTAACCCGTCTGGCCGTTTTGTCATTGGTGGACCTCATGGTGATGCTGGTCTCACTGGCCGTAAGATCATTATTGACACTTATGGTGGATGGGGTGCTCATGGTGGTGGTGCATTTTCTGGGAAGGACCCAACTAAGGTGGACAGGAGTGGAGCTTACATTGTTAGGCAAGCTGCAAAGAGCATTGTGGCTAATGGACTTGCCAGAAGGTGCATTGTGCAAGTTTCTTATGCCATTGGTGTTCCTGAGCCTTTGTCTGTGTTTGTTGACACTTATGGTACTGGAAAGATTCCTGACAAAGAGATCCTCAAGATTGTGAAGGAGAGTTTTGATTTCAGGCCCGGTATGATTTCCATTAATCTTGATCTCAAGAGGGGTGGCAATGGCAGGTTCTTGAAGACTGCTGCTTATGGACATTTTGGTAGGGATGACACTGACTTCACATGGGAGGTGGTGAAGCCCCTTAAGTGGGACAAGGTCCAAGCTTGATTAAGGTCTCGTCTTCAATTACCAAGATAAAATTAACCTGTTTTACTTGCTTCTGCTTGAAGGCAGGAGTTTGCCTGTTGGCTCTTCCTATTGTGCACTGTTATTTTATTATTTTTTTTTTTTTATTTTTTTTTTTGAGGAAAAAATTATTATTATATTTCATGTCTTTTTTCGGGAAGATAATTTTAGGTTTTTATTTTTTATTTTTTATAAGGGTAATGGATATCATAAACAAATTGAAAGATAGTCTCGGAGTTGTATTTTAATGCTGCTAAGAAAGAAATAATAATATATGAAAGAGAATCCTTGGTCTGCTGCAACAATGTGAAATGGTATTTGCTTTTTGACACACCGCATGTGAGACCATTAATATGCATCATTTGTAAGTGCATCCACAGCAGTGGAACTAAAAATTTAGTTTTTTAACTTCACCAAAAGTTATTTTATTTATTTTACTTATGGATTTATTTTAGTTTTCAATACAATAAAATAATATAAACATCACAATAAAATAATATATCATCTACGATAAAATAATATATTTCACTACAAAAAAACATCCATAGCACTAGCCACAACCACCACCACCATCGGTCACAACCACCACTCTACTTTAGCAACCACAACATAGGAAAAAAAAACAAAAAAACAAAAAAACAAAACCACAACCACAATCACAACCCCATCACCACAAACCACCAACCATGACAACCACAACCACAACCCACTGCCACAACCATAAACTACAAAACTCATAGCCAAAATCCACAAAACCCACTGCTAAAGCCAAAATCATCCACCACCACTACAACCAAAATCCACAAACCCACTGTCAAAATCATCCACCACCACCACAGCCACCAAACCCATATGAAAATACATTAAAAAAAAAAAAAAAAAAAAAAAAAAAAAAAAAAAACCTCAATCATAGCACAGCACAGGACAATCATCCACCACCACCACCACCACCCCTTTGCACTCGTGTCGTTCCTGACTCATCTGAGTCAACTCGGCCCACTCGTCCTTCCTCAGATCGTAAACCCACGCTGATTCCAACGTGTTCTTGTTCTTATCGTGCCCGCCCGCTATGTAAACCCGACCTGAAAATGCTTCGATAGCAAAAACAACGGTAACCCATTTGGGTACTTGGGAACCGGGTCGACTTGGCGATGGGGCTTGGGGAGATCGGCGATGGGACTTGAGGTGGTCGGCGAAACGGATCGGCGATGAGGGAGCTAGCCAGCGAGTTGAAGGATGAGGGAGATGAAGGAGTTGGCTGGCGAGCTAGAGAGAAAAAAAAAAAAAAAATTTGAGGAAGAAAGAAGGAAGAAGAGAAGCCAGAGAGAGAGAAAGAAAATAGGAAAGGTTTTTTTATTAAGAGAAGAGAGAGAAGTGTAATAAATTTTTTTATTTTTTTTTTTATTTTTTACCTTTGAGCACTGTAGCTGAGAAGCAAAAAATTTTGCTTATAGCTCCACTGCTGTACTCTTCTTTTGTGATCAGTGGTGCTAAAAAATAGCAATATAGCTATTTAGCACCACTGCTGTGCGTGCTCTAAATGCAAGAACTAATTCAAACATTGGTATATGGCATTTGTTCTCTTTCCCTGTTGGTCCCTGATGTTAGTGAAAGTAGATGAACGTTGGGATAGAGTTTTACAGCTGCAATTCCATTGTTTCCCTTTTTATTTACAGCACAGTCAGACGAGGGCATTGTGCTCTAGTAACATTTTACGCTGATGGTGTCACAAATAATCCAAGTCCATAACTCGTCCATATGTATCGTCCAACCAAAGAAGCTACAATAGGCGGAAAAAATTGCAAGCGTACTGGCGAACCTCGTCCATATATGGACGAGGAATACCTCATGAAATCTACTCATCATTTATGAAGGACAAGCCTTCCAAGATGGTCTCGTCCATCTTCCACTAAAAGTGGACGAGCTCATCGTGGAGGTCTCGTCCATCCTTAGTAAGGATGGACGAGTTCATCGGCCCGTCCGACCTAGTTAACTTCCACAGCGGTTATGGAAGTTATCCCCAATTCTCCGGACTCCTCGACATTGGGAACGGTTACTAAACAGATAACCGTTCCACACACACACTATATAAGGCTTCTTCGATGAAGGGTAAGGGGATTCAGACAATTTCATTTTTGAGAGAATACTTCTTCGTTACAGAGAGTTCAAAGTAACTAACTTAATCATCGGAGGATTTTTGGCCGGTCCCCTCTGATTCTGTGTTCTTTGTATTACAGGAGATAGCCCAAAGATCAACGTTCGAGTCTTGTCAATCCACTGTGATCCAAGGAATCATCATACGCCATTGCGCTCTTTTGGTGTGGTGGTCATTCTACAAGTATAAGTGCTTGTGAGGGGTAAGGACCGGGGTTTAAGTCTCCAGGAGGGAGTTTCAAACACATGTACATTTAGATTAGGCTAGAGTAAAAATTCTATGTTAAAAAAAAAAAAAAAAAAAAAACTCTCCTCTAATTAGTAATTACTTTGGGAAAAATGCTCGCACACCTTCAAACTTTAGGGTAGTGATCATTGCACCCTTAAACTTTTATTTTGACTAATTTACTTCTTGAATTTCACTCATGTACCAAATTAATACCTTAGTTAGTATGTTGTTAATTTACTAACAAAAAAATTCAAGGGAGACGCTGGGAAGCTTAAAAATACCAAAATTCCAATGAATAGAACAAAGAAATGTTAAGAGAGAGAGAGAGAGAGAGAGAGAGAGTTGAACCAAAACCACCACCACTTCCCTTCTTCCTCCAGTGCCATAGTTCCTTGTTCTGCACCGCTCAACTGCATATCTGGACCTGTCGTTCGACATCCACCATTATTTTGTCGTTTCAATTCCACAAGCCAACATAGAAAAATAACCAAAACCCACCAATCCAATTCCAAATCCTAACAACACAAACAATCAAATTCCATTGAATTCATCAAAATCTAGTTTTTTTGTTAAAAAATTTACTATAAACAAATTAATATAAAGTTTGATAGTTAATTGTCCTAAAAGAATAAAGAGAAAATTGGTTCCATGTTCATGGCTGGTAGTGGGGTTGAGTAAATTTTACTGTAACTTTTTTGAGCTTGAGTTAGTGGTTTTGTGCTTCACCTTCTATGGTTTGATGATGCGGTGTTTTTGGTCAAATCGTTTCTCTCTCTTCTTTCCATCAAGTTCAAACTTGAGACAATTGATTTTGGTATTTTTAAGCTTCACGTATATCTCTCATGCTTTTTTTGTTAGTAAATTAACAATAGACTAATTGAGATATTAATTTGGCACATGTGTGAAGTTTAAGGAGTAAATTAGCTAAATAAAAGTTGAGGAGGGGGGTGTAAGGGCCACCACCCTTAAGTTCCGGGGGTGTGTAAGCATTTTTCCCAACTATTTTGACTAACTTGATGATCCATTTCTCCTTTCATAGTATTGGGATGGAGGGTGAGGTTATGAGTTCAAGACCACTAGGTACGTGTGTTACTTACCAATTAAAAAAGAAATATAAAGAAGGTGAGGTTGTGGGTTTAAGACCCATTGAATGATATTGTAATTTACTAATAAAAAAAAATGTTTAGATAGTTGAAGAGTTGTTGATTTATGTAAGGACACGATTCGTGGCGGACCTTAACGGTGTCGGGTTCGCACGTAAAAAGGCCCAAACAATATCATTTGTAGAGCGTGGGTTTGGAAGGCTAGGCCTTGATCGACAGGCGGTGGGTTTTTCGCGGTGTTCATACAAGGTTAAGTTTTCCTTCACCCCTGGAGTCTTTCTCCTGGAGGTGGGCTGGGAGGCTCTGGTTTTTGGCCATTTTTCCCCGCCCCCTGGTTGGTGCACCTTCCTTTTTATTATATAGTCCGTCTTGGTTGATCCTGACCCTCTACTTGTAGGTCAGGCAGGAGCTTATTTCTGTATCCATCCCATCAATTGTCCCGTCTAACTTTCTATTAGTTGCATGGATCGAAGTTTACACCGTCCAAACGTCTTTTCTCATTAATCAGTTATGGGTATTGGCAGGTGCATTTACTGAAGAGGGGACGCATTTTCCTTGGTCCAATTTCACACCCTGCTTCCCTATGGGCCCCATTCCGCTCACATCCCCTTGAGGGGGCTGTTTGGGGATTGCCTCCACCATGATGTTGGTCTTCCCATTGAAACTCTGGAATGCCGAGGACAGGGTAAGTTCTCAGCCGTTCCCCTTGCTACCCCGGCCATTGATCATTCGTCATCGGCAAGATACCTCCTCGGCATGGGCCCTGGGCCCAAATAGAGTTTGGGCCGGATTGCAGACCTCTCGGACCCACAATAGCCCCTCAAAATCCTGCTATCCGTCTCCTTGGACGGATAGGAGGGTTTTGATGACATCAGAGATCTGCCAATGCCTATCAATCCTTGTCACTTATCGTTTCCCGAAACTTTTCACCTGCCCAAGGCACGTTCCTAGTGTCCCTGGAAGGCGAAACGTGGCCTCATTAATTTTAACACGTACGAATATCTATGTATGCAATACATTTATCATCATGTTTCCCACACCTTAGTTTATTTGCACCCGTAGAGGCTTTAGAATCATTTTTAACCATCGTTTAACGGAGATATAGGAACCATTTTCGACGTCGCGTATGGTAGCTAGGTCTTGTTTAGTGCCCAATTTTCTCATCCAAGTAGTTGGTTTCCCCATAGGCTTGAGTCCGAGGACTATGCAATGCCTTGGTTCTGTCCAAAACCTAGTTTTCCACATCCAGGTAGTTGGTTTCCCCATAGGCTTGAGTCTGAGGACTATGCAATGCCTTGGTTCTGTCCAAAACCTAGTTTTCCTCATCCAGGTAGTTGGTTTCCCGTAGGCTTGAGTCCGTGGACCATGGGTTCTGTCCAAAACCTAGTTTTTCTCATCCCGGTAGTTGGTTTCCCCATAGGCTTGAGTCCGAGGACTATGCAATGCCTTGGTTCTGTCCAAAACCTAGTTTTCCTCATCCAGGTAGTTGGTTTCCCCATAGGCTTGAGTCCGAGGACTATGCAATGCCTTGGTTCTGTCCAAAACCTAGTTTTCCTCATCCAGGTAGTTGGTTTCCCCATAGGCTTGAGTCCGTGGACCATGCAATGCCTTGGTTCTGTCCAAAACCTAGTTTTCCTCATCCAGGTAGTTGGTTTCCCCATAGGCTTGAGTCCGTGGACCATGCAATGCCTTGGTTCTGTCCAAAACCTAGTTTTCCTCATCCAGGTAAAACCTAGTTTCCTCATCCAGGTAGTTGGTTTCCCCATGGGCTTGAGTCCGTGGACCATGCAATGCCTTGGTTCTGTCCAAAACCTAGTTTTCTTCATCCAGGTAGTTGGTTTCCCCATGGGTTTTGAGTCTGTGGACCATGCAATGCCTTGGTTCTGTCCAAAACCTAGTTTTCCTCATCCAGGTAGTTGGTTTCCCCATAGGCTTGAGTCCGTGGACCATGCAATGCCTTGGTTCTGTCCAAAACCTAGTTTTCCTCATCCAGGTAGTTGGTTTCCCCATAGGCTTGAGTCCGTGGACCATGCAATGCCTTGGTTCTGTCCAAAACCTAGTTTTCCTCATCCAGGTAGTTGGTTTCCCCATGGGCTTGAGTCCGTGGACCATGCAATGCCTTGGTTCTGTCCAAAACCCAGTTTTCTTCATCCAGGTAGTTGGTTTCCCCATGGGCTTGAGTCCGTGGACCATGCAATGCCTTGGTTCTGTCCAAAACCTAGTTTTCCTCATTCAGGTAGTTGGTTTCCCCATAGGCTTGAGTCCGTGGACCATGCAATGCCTTGGTTCTGTCCAAAACCTAGTTTTCCTCATCCAGGTAGTTGGTTTCCCCATAGGCTTGAGTCCGTGGACCATGCAATGCCTTGGTTCTGTCCAAAACCATGTTTTCCTCATCCAGGTAGTTGGTTTCCCCATAGGCTTGAGTCTGTGGACCATGCAATGCCTTGGTTCTGTCCAAAACCTAGTTTTCTTCATCCAGGTAGTTGGTTTCCCCATGGGCTTGAGTTCGTGGACCATGCAATGCCTTGGTTCTGTCCAAAACCTAGTTTTCTCTTTGTGTGGGATCTTGGCTTTAGGGGAGTTAGCTCCTCAGCCAAGCCCCTAGAGTTTATCCATATGATTAACACTATCAAGTGCCTAGTTTGCTCTTTAAGGGGGACCTTGGCTTTAAGGGAGTTAGCTCCTCAGCCAAGCCCCTAGTCAAGAAACGTAGCCCCTAGCAGAACTTTATACTAGAACTCTATAACCAATGGTTAGAAATAACGAAGAAACTCTATCGAACCACATCCTATACCAACACACAAGCCTTCCCCACAGACGGCGCCAATGCTGTGATACTTGGTGGTACACTACTCCCTTTGCTTCACAGCTTATAAGGCAGAAAGTGGGGGGGGTTTTCCTTCGATGTGGGACGCAAAGGTTGCAAGCATGCCTAGGTCGGCCAAGGACGTTGTCAAGCATGCCAAGGACGTTGCAAAGCATGTCGAGGACGTTGCAAAGCATGCCGAGGACGTTGCAAGGCATGCCGAGGACGGCCTAGGATGTTGCAAGCATGCCTAAGCATGCCTTAGGTACCCACAATTTATTATACAGGCTTTTAAAAAGGACAGAGTAAATCACGTCAAAGCTAGGATTTTTTTGTTGTTGTTGCATTTAGCATCATTTTTGTAACATTTTAATTAGTTGTCAAGTTTGCAAAGCTATTTAGTAAACTAGCATCTCAAGTGTCTAAAACTTGAGTTCCAAGATAGAACTTGAGTTTCAAAGACTTGAGTTGCAAGTGGTGGCAATCTGGCATGAAAAAATATCCACGTGGAACTCAAGTTTTTAAGACTCGAGTTCCACCATTTTCTTTCTAGGACGTTTGTTCTTCTTCTTCTTCCTCCTCTTTTCCAAATCGTGCCCTGTTCTTCTTCTTTGTCCTCTATTCTTCCTCTTCTCCTGCCAAATTGTGTTCCTCTTCCTCTCTTCTTCCTCTTCCTTTGTTCTTTCTCTTCTTCGGATCGTCTTCCTCTTCCTCTGTTCTTCTTTGGATTTGCATTTTCCAGATTGTCTTTCTTCTTCCTTTGTCTTCTTTGTACTTGGTTTCTTCAGAGCTACTTCTATAGAACTCAAGTTCCATGTGAATAAATTATTCCACCTCAGTAGTTAGAACTCGAGTCTTTAAGGCTCGAGATGTTACTCTCCTAAATTGTTTCTAAAGCTTACTAACTAATGAAATAGTAGTGAAAAATCATGCTAATGGGCAAATATCCCCTCAAAGCTTGGTGAAAACTTACCCATGTATGGTGGGCCATGTGTTTTATTTTATTAATAAGTCTTATTCAGTTTATAGATCTTTATGGATTAATTTTTATTTACTAGTCAAATTAGTAGTCCTAGTAGGAATCTTATTACTACTAGTACAAGTAAGAGTCTTTATATATATTAGTGTGTAGCCTCATGCATATGTACTGGTACAATTAAAAATAATTACAATTATACGGTTCAAATTATACCTGTTTTTTAGAAGAATTTCAAATTATACATGGTATTAGCTTACATTTATACTTCACTCATCACAAAAATTAAAAATTTAGATTGACACGTGGTGAAAATTTGGACTCCAATTGAAATCTAATTTAGAATCTAATTGGATTTGGAGTCTTTGATTTTATACTCAATAATCACTAGACACAAAATTAAAAATTAAATGAGACACGTGACGCAAAATTGAGAATTTAATTAAAATCTAATTGGATTTTCTTTGAACCTTGGTTATATATATCGATTGTGGTCAATGTCATGTTGCTCTTTAATTGTTTTTTCTCCAATTTTTTTCTATTTATTTTACTAAAATTATTGTTCATGGATACTATTTACACAACTCTTAAATAACCCTAATTTCTCACAAATTCTTCTTTTTTCCTAACCCTAAACCCACCACGAATATACATAGACAAAATCCTAATTTGTCCTACATCAATATATATAATGAAAGGCAACAAATCAACTATTACATTCTTACATTTAGCATAACATATTATTGACTATTTGGCTTATAAGCACATATTTGACTTTGGTTGTCAGACTTGATATAATTGCTTAATTTCAAAAAATCTTCAATAGCTTTTGTGAATGAGGACCTCACCTAACACAAAATTCAGGGAGACCAATACATCACTCTTATAATTTATTTTATGTGAAGAATTATCAGTTTCTTCCAATATCCCAACGATGATTCTTGTTAAACACTTCTTTGCAAAGTCATCAATTTGATATTTGTGTGTTTTTAAAAAATTTAGTCTCAATTAAATTAATTTCTTTGTATTAATAGCATGATGATCATATGCCAAAATATTGAAATATGTTAAACGTCTTTCATGCAAAATATGGCCACATTATTATGAGAATTTTTCATATGCATAGAGTATTTTAAATATAAAATAAAAAAATACTTGTAAATCTAAATGATATCGTTACTGTTAAATACCTCAATTCAACCCTCAAATTCGTAGTCTATAATAATAGGGCCCCGTCTAGGAAAATTGTAAAATTAGCCAATTAAAACTTAAAAGACAATTTTGAAAGGTTGCTTGTATTGGGGCAAACACTTTAAACGATTGTCACGGTTGAATAAGATTCTATAGAATTCCAATTCCAATAAAAATAAATAAAAAATAAAAAAACATTAATAAGCACTCAAGGTCCAATCTTTTATGTGCCCAGTCTAGGAACAACTCAACACATTTTGGAGTGAACATTCACATCAAACTAGTTAAACTAGCTTGATAATGAAATTTACCTAAATACCTACAAAAGCCTCATGCATCAAACTTAACAAACTAACCCAAACTACTTGTGGTGAACACTATTCATCGCCAAAGCTAATATCATATAATGTACTATATAATAAAAGTTAGGTTTAGACACCGTGGTTGTGTCAAGTGGCTTCACCAAATTGAAGAAATTTTTTTAGATTTTAAAAAGAAAACATTTAAAACCAACTAATATTAGATTAACATTAGATTTTTTGTTCATGTCAACTTCAAATTACAAAGACCAACAAAAACTAATTAGATAAACCTAATCCAAATCAAATATCACTCCCAAAACTAATTAGATAAAACAGGAATACAAAAACTTCCAATTAAAATGAATTACAAGGACCAAAAAAAGCTAATTATATGAAGACTAAGAAGCATAAAAAAAAGAAAAAAAAAGAAAAAGAAAAAGAAAGGAGAAGATGAATTTGATCACAATTGAAATCTTATATCCGTATCAAATACCACTTCCAAATATTAATATTTTACTATTATATATTGACTCCTTTAATTTTCAAACTAAGTCTAGTTATATAAAGACTAAGACACATAAAACATAAAAATAAAAATAAAAAAATAAAAAAATAGAAAGGAGAAGATGAATTTGATCACAATTGAAATCTTATCCGCATCAAATACCACTTCCAAATATTAATATTTTACTATTATATATTGACTCCTTTAATTTTCAAATAAGTCTCTCTCTATCTCTCTCGATTTTTTTTCCAAAAAAAAAATTCTTTCTCTCCCTCTCCTAGAAGCCATTTGACATGGAAGACATCACAATCACCACTGGCAAGTATTTTTTTTACATTTTACATGTACTTGATTTGTCTTTCAAAATGAAAATCCATTATGAGTTTACGACTATCAAGATCTGTAGATTCAGCCAACAAAAAGCAAAGAAACACTATTCTTGCAAATAGATCATATAAGAAATGAATAATTGAAGGTAACTAATATAGTTATACATGTATTTTACATAGTAAATTTGTATCGAATTACAAATTTATTTGTTTCAATTGTGTAAATTTATTTTATAGTAAATTTGTTTCAATAAACTAATCTTGAATTATGAATACTTCAATAAACCAAGATGCTAATGCTGTACACTATATAATAAAAGTTGGGCTTAAACGTCGTGGTTGCACCAAGTGGCTTCACTAAATTGAAGAAATTTTTTTAGATTTTTAGATTTTAAAAAGAAAACATTTAAAACCAACTAATATTAGATTATCACCCACTAACTAAATAAAAATCCTTTTGTAAGTTCTAAAATGATGCAGTTCCAAGAGTAGTTTCTCTGTGTCTAGGAAATTAGTGTCTCAACTCTAATTTCTCTTGCACAGTAGAATTGGTTGTCCCTTCATCGAAGGTGTTGTCAGTCTCCGTGGAATAACAAGTTTATTCCTCAGCTTTGTTGGGTTTTTCTTTCAGGGAATTTGGGAAACACTAGAGTTCAGGATTTATGGACGACCTTGCTCAGTCCTGGAATCGGCTTACTCTTTTTGATAGAGAAGGGTTGGGTTGTTGCCTCATAGGAGAAGATACTGTCAAGGATTACTCCATTGCAGCAAAATTCTTGACCAAAAGAGCTCTCAATGTTGATGTCATAGCTAGAACTTTCACACCGTTATGGAGAGCTCGCAATGGTTTTAAGATTCAGAATTTTGGTAATCTCAAAATTCTTTTCATTTTTGATAATAAGGAAGATGTTGATAGAATTTTGAGAAGTGAACCATGGAGTTTCGACAAGCATTTGTTGGTTATGCAGCGTTATGAAGGTGAGACACCTTTAGAAGATATCAAGTTCGAACGAACCATTCTGTGGGTGTAGGTTCATGGAATTCCGACCAGGTATATGAACATTGGAGCGGCTAAGAAGATATGTGGTGTTGTGGGAGATGTTTTTAGGCAATCAGACCCTAGGTTGTTCGATGGAGGCAATTTCATTCAGGTTTAGGTTTCCATTGATGTCTCTCTTCCATTATGCAGGGGTAGACTTGTTTCTCTTAACAATCAAACCAAAGTGTGGGTTACATTCAAATACGAAAGATTGCCGAATATTTGCTATTGGTGTGGTCGTCTCACTCATGACGACAGGGACTGCGATCTCTGGGTTGAGAGTGAGGGAACCTTGAGAGCAGATCAGAGGGAATTTGGACCAAATCTTCGAGCACGTTCGTAGCTTCAAGGAGGAATGTTATCACTGTACCAGGGTATTACGCAGCAAAGAAAAATGCAAGTTTGAAGACTACCACAGCAGGTCCAAGCTCAGGCTAGTCCCAACGGCAAAGGAGTCCAACCGTGCCGGAGCACCCACAAACTGAGACAGAGCGTAACGTAAACACTATTAATTCTCCATTAAGTTGCGAGGTAAATGTTGGAATAAACTCCTCTGAAGTAACAGATACAATCTCTCCAAATCCAGTTAATTTCGTGATTGATGAGGCAATCAAGTCTCCTAACTCATTTGAAAAGGCATTGAATGATAATGATAAGGAATCATGCCGAGTTAGGGAAGTTGGTTCGAATGATGTGGCACCAGGATCACGTGCCAACTTAAGTGAAATGGATGCAAGCCAACTCAACAAGTCATGTGCAAGTCAGTCGCTCCTTAGGGCTTCCAATTCAAATGATAACAGGCGTGTTCTCCCTAGCTGGACTCGCCAAAGCAAACCTCTTCCCAGTAGTGCTCCCACACAGGTGAAACAAATTATGGGGAAAAAAAGAGAGATTGAAACATTAGAAGATCATACGGAGCTGCCTCACAAGCGTTACCAGGCTTCTCAAGATGATGATATGGTGTCTTTTGTATTGGTGGAGGCTGAGAGTCAGCCCCGCCAGCACCAATGAGTTGCTTAGCATGGAATTGTTGTGGGCTTGGGAACCTACGTACAGGACAAGAGCTCGGTGAAATCATTCGGGCAAAAGATCCTTCTGTGGTGTTTTTAGTCGAAACACTTACAGATGAAGCAATGCTAGAGTTTATTCAAAGTAGTATTGGTTTCGACCATCGGTGGGTGGTTCTAAGGGTAGGCACAGGTCGTGGATTGGTTCTTTTTTGGAGGTCTTCAATTAATTTGATAGTAGAGGGATCGAACAAATATTATATTGATGCTGTTGTTGACAAGGGTATGGATGGTGAATGGCAACTGACTGGATTTTATGGTGATTCTCTTGGACTGATTCAAGCTTTGAAGTCAGAGAAGCATAGCTTATCACCAACGGGTTTGCTAATTAAAGATGTGAAAATGTTTGCTAACAATTTTGTAAGATTGTTGTATTCTCACATTAAGAGAAACAACAATAGGATTGCTCATAGTCTGGCTAAAAATGTATTATGCATACAAGATTTTCAAGTATGGATGGAAGATGTCGCATCACATATTGTTTCGATTTTATAATTGGATGTAGTTGAATTTCATTAATAAAATCCATCAGTTTCTTTCTCAAAAAAAAAAAAAAAAAAACCTAATATTAGATTAACATTAGATTTTTTGTTCATGTCAACTTCTAATTACAAAGACCAACAAAAATTAATTAGATAAACCCAATCCGAATCAAATATCACTCCCAAAACTAATTAGATAAAACAGGGATATAAAAACTTCTAATTAAAATGAATTACAAGGACAAAAAAAAAACTAATTATATGAAGACTAAGACGCATAAAACATAAAAAATAAAAAACAGAAAGGAGAAGATGAATTTGATCACAATTGAAATCTTATCCACATCAAATACTGCTTCCAAATATTAATATTTTACTATTATATATTGACTCCTATAATTTTCAAACTAAGTCCCTCTCTCGGTTTTAAAAAAAAAAAAAAAAAAAATTTATTTCCCTCTCCTAGAAACCGTTTGACATGGAAGACATCACTACCACCACTAGCAAGTATTTTTTTACACTTTACATGTACTTGATTTGTCTTTCAAAACGAAAATCCATTATGAGTTTACGACTATCAAGATCTGTAGATTCAACCAACAAAAAGCAAAGATACACTGTTCTTGCAAATAGATCATATAAGCAATCAACAATTAAAGGTAACCAATATAGTCATACATTTATTTTACATAGTAAATTTGTATTGAATTACAAATTTATTTGCTTCAATTGTGTACATTTATTTTATAATAAATTTGTTTCAATAAACTAATCTTGAATTATGAATACTTCAATAAACCTGGATGCTAATGCTGTTGCAAATTTGCAAAGACGTGATATATATAATAAGTACCAACAAAAGAAAAAATCCATTCAAGAAATTGATCTCCAGGCAAGTCTTTTTCTTTTTTCTCTAAAAACTATTGCTATTATCATCTTTTTCTTTTTTCTCTAAAAACTATTGATATTATCAGTACATTGGCTTCAGTAGTTGCCATGCATAAATTTCTTCCTTATGGGTTAAATGGTTGAGTAGCGTCTAAATAAAAAACAAGGGAAGCAAGGTTAAGACGAAGATCTATTATGAATAGGGCTGTCCAAACCCGACTAGAGCCCGACAACCCAACCAAACCGCCCGATGCAGACTTGATTCTGGCTCGAACTGAAGGTCCAGTTGGTTGGTGACGGGTTTCCGTTCTCAAAAACTGACACCGTCAGGTCGAGTGGTTGGTTTGCATTTCCAAAACCCTAGCAACCCGAACATGACCGGAGCTATAAAAAAATCCAGCCAAATCTTGCAAAAACAAGCTAGATTCGGCGAGATCTTGCCCAAATCCGGCTAGATCTGGTGATATTTAGCCAGATTCGGCCAAATCCCAACAATTTTTAGTGAAAAAATGTAGATTCTGGCGATGCTTTTTTTTTTTTTTTTTTTTCAATGCCTTTTTTTTTTTTTTCGGCAACAAACCTGGCCCTGCCGATGCTCACCCTCACCCAAAACCGACTCAATTGATTTTTCGGGCAGTCGGTTTCAGGTTCCTCCACTCTCCACTCAATGCCGGTGGGTCGAGTTCAGGTTGGGTCCAAAATCGACCCGGCCTGACCTGTAGACAGCCTTAATTATGAATGAACAACGAGAAGGACCTACAAATTCAGCCACCAAGAGGCAAAAAAAGCACAATTTAAGATCAAATATTCATGCAAAAGATCATATAAACAATAAACATATGGTCATATATTTATTTTGTAATAATTTTTACTTTCAACTACAAACTCATCTATTTCGATTGCGCACATTTGTTTCATAATAAATTTGTTGTGAAATACAAATGAAGGTAATAAACTTAGTAATGTGTATTTTTCATATCATTTTTCTTTGCAAGTACTTTTTAAATTTTATTTTATATTTTTATAATTGTATCTTTATTATTTACTCTATGACAATTCCTATAATCCTATTAGCATATGTAAATTTTAAAAGATAAAATCTTGTAAACTAAATCATTATCTTTTGAAAAAAGAATAATTTTAATTGTTTCCACTATTTCATTATGTTTGCTTATGCAAAAATCTATTAGTTATGCCTATCTTTATCTAAAAATAAGGTTATCAGCAAATTTTTTTTCATATTTATCTTCAAGTATATTTACAACTTGAGATTAGATCATAGGGAATAATTTGATGAGATTTTATATTAGAATTTAACTTGAAACTTTAAACGATACTTTAAGGATGGCTACAGTGAAAACTACAAGTTCTCTTTTCCTCTCCAAGGTTATTTAACTCTGTCATTTCTTTTTTTTCTTTTTTCTATTTCATTATACACATATATTTGATAGGATCTTTATTTTTTATTTTTTATTTTTTTCTATTTCATAATACACATATATACTAATAGGATGAAATTTAGTGCCTCCTCCCTTGCTTTCAAAGAAAAAAAAAATCAATTCTCATGAAAGTCTCTCTACTTTTATTTTTTAATGTTTAGTAATTTTTATTTTTAATTGTTTAATAATTTAGGTTTTTCTTAATTCTTAACTATAAAATTGAGTTTACCACTTAAATAAGCTTTCAATTTTTTAATCTTTTTTTAATTATTGAATTCAAGATTTTTTTTTTTTTCATTTAAATATGCGGTGGTGATTACTTGAGCTTTAAAGCTTAATATATTATTTTGCAGACTCCCTTTCTATTTTTTTTTTAGCCATCTTTTTATTTTTATTTATTTTTATATATTAGTTACATAGTTAATTTTTGACTTATATATGATTTAAAAAAAAACTTAATCTTACACATGCATTCATTATATAACTTAAATAAAAGATTATTTCTCTTTACTTTATTTTAATTATCTATTTTATTATTTAATCTTAATTAATTTAAAAAATATTTTCTTATTTGCTTATTATTTATTTTCTTATTTTATTATTAAAATAAATTTTTTTTGATAGACAAATTCTTAATTGTTCTTATCAACTTTTCCTCTATTTATCTTTGGATAAACACAAAGCATCTTAATTATTCTTATCAACTTTTCCTCTAATAATCTTTGTATAGACACAAAATTTTTAATTTTTCTTATCAACTTTTTTTGCTATTTATCTTCGGATAGACCAAAAACTTAATGTCAATATCATTTTTTTTTTTTTTTTCACATTATGAATAATAATCTACAAATTTTTCATTTTTTTTTAATACACGATTTTATCCAAAAAAAAAAAGAAAAGAAATTCAAATCCGGCAAAAGAGATATTTTTGAATAGGCTCAAGCCCAGTAACTAAGAGAGGATTTTTTGGATAAATCCAAGAGAACTTTTTTTTAAAAATTAAAAAAATAGTTATATGTTAAAGAAAAAATAATCCTTTTTAGCTAAGTTTCAAATGATATAAAAATCTATTTCAACTAAAATTCAGTTTCGTTATCCAGTAAGTGTATATATATATATACCCTAGCCTTAAGTTTATAATATAAGCAAATCTAAGTTTCAAATCTTAGATTTGTTCCAAGCTCTGTTTCTTTTCTTTTTATCCAATTTTTTTCATCATTTGATTTATTGAGATTCATAAAAAAAGGTTTTATGAAACCAAACATGTGGAGCATAAAATGCCAGGTATTTTTTTTTCTCCCAATTTTTTGGCGGGTTTAACTTATTTGTCAAAAACATTGTTGAGACCCAATTGCCAATTGCCATGACAATAAATTCTTAGAATTACAAACATTGATAGGATTGTAGAGTGTGAAAGATATAAAGTGTTCATAATATAAGGTGAGGAATTATGTAGATAACTTTTGATTAAACATGAAATTTTGTTAGATTGGCAAAGAGGTTGACATAAACTAAGAAGGCATGTATAGATCTCATATTTAATCATCTCAAGTAAGTTTACTCAATGGATAAGGTTAGTACTGATTCCTTCTTTGTTTACATTATACATTATACATCAAGAAAGTTGAAATAGTGTTTAAAATAATTTTGATAATGTTAGTAAAATATATAATTTATACTTTCATTTATTATTAAGCTTGTTATTGAAGATTAAACTCTATTACTAATAATTTACTATGAATAAAATTTATTTTCTAAGTTCTAAAAATTTTTAAATTATACTTTACTTTAAATTATATTTAAAAATGTTTCAAGTAATTTAAAATAAATTTAATATTTATTTAGATTATAAACCATATAACTTTATGTTTTAATATGTATAATTTATATATTACACATCATGTATGTACAAAGTAACTAAATACATGCAGCGCAAAATTTATGTACAGTTCCTTAGATACAGTACATTAGGTTCCCTATTTAAAATCTTGACATCTGTCCAGTTTAACAAACCAAGCAATCGGCGTTAAAACTAATTTTTTTTTTTCCTTCTTCCTTTTTTTTCCTGCACTGCACTTGCAAGAGAACCCACGGCTTCATATTTCACATCTTTCAAATGGTAGGATCTCTGCCTTCCGCTGAAGAATAAAGAGATGAGCTATGCTTTCTACTCCAAATAAATCCAAATAAAGTAAAAAGCCAAAATTCACCGTGGGAAATCCAAATAAATCCAATAGTCATGGGCTCACTGCAACTAAAACCATATAAAATAATAAAAATAACCATGAAGATAGTGGAGGTACTCCTTTTGAGAGAAGAAAAAGGAAAACAAAGAAGTCCATCAGCTATAAACTTGTTCTAATCTCAGCCGATCAAAAGCTATGCTTTCTGCTTTCCCACGGTGCTCACCAAAAGCAAACAAAAAATCTCCAGCAAAAAAATAAAGAAGAAAGGAGAAAATAAAGAAGCCGGCGATTTTTTTATCGCTGGAGAAACTATGGAAACCCTAACTTTAACTATTCTAACACTAGATCTAGCCGGAAACCGGCGGTCTGGCAGGAGAAGAAGAGGTATGTCACCACGGTGGAGCCGTCAGTCTTGAAGAGGTTGAGCTCTGCGGAAGATCTAAGAGTGGCGAAGATCGGTCCGGCGATGGAGAAGGTGACGATTTTGAGAAGAGGCGAATCGTTGGACTCAAAGCTTTCTGCTTTTTTCCCCTTTCTTCCTTATTTTTTTTGCTTGGGGCTTTTTTGTTTACTTTTGATGATGATATCTATTTATTCTTCAACAGAAGGCACTGATCCTACAATGCCAAGATCTGAAGCCATGGGTTCTCTTGCAGTTGCAGTATAGGAAAAGGAAGGAAGAAGGGAAAAAAAAAAAAATTTAAGTTTTAACGCCGTTTGTATGGATTGTTAAATTGGACAGATGTCAAAATTTTAAATAGGGAACTTGATGTACTGTACGCCTGTATCTAAGGTACTGTACATAAGTTTTGTTCATACATGTATGTATTACATATTTCAGAATTAATTAGTTTTATTGTGGCTCACAAATTATTAATATAGTTTTGACATAAATAACTTTTAATTAATCCGTGCATTGCACGGGCATAATACTAGTATATATATATATATATATATATATATATAATTTTGGGTTACGATTGTCGGTGCCTTGGTGGTGGTTTGGAGTGGGTCCACGTTTTTTTGTTTAGAAATCTTGGTTTGTGTTATTCTTCTTTTTTGGTAAGAAAATTGGGTTTGTGTTGGATGTGGAGTTGTTCTAGGTTTCCCTTGGATTATGGCTTGATCTGAGATCGATGTAGGTATGGTGTGTTTGATGGATGTTTTAAGAGAAAACAGTGGTTGTGGACATAATGCCTTTGAAGGGGAAAGTTGAGTTGCTGTGTATTATTGCTGAAAGAGGTATATTGGTATTGTTCTGTGAAGGATATATAATGTGGAACGGTTGGTGGGAAAGAAATAAAATAAAATAGAATAATTTATTCTTAGAGAGAGAAAAAAATATTATTTAAATAAAATTGAGAAACAAATATTGAGACTAATGTTAGGGTTTGTTTGTTAAAATAGAAAAATTGAATTTTTTGGGTTAATTTAGCTAAAATTGTGCTAAGGTTGATGTGAAATGATCATTGTCTCTTTTGGCACTATTAGACTTTAGATATTGAACAATGAAATTAATTTTTTTGAAAAACTATTAGTTCTAATTTTAATTTTGATAGAGTGAAAAAGGAAGAGTAAAATTTTAGAGAGATTTAAAATTTTTACTCTCTTAAACTACTGGAAATAGAGTAAAATGTATTAATTAAATGCACAAAATTAAAAAATAATACAATATTTTTAAAAATAATTTTTATTCATTATATTTTTGGGCCTTAGTAAATAAAATTTTCAACATTATAAGACAAATATATAAGACATTCTATCCCATCAAAAAAAAAAAAAAAACAAAAACAAAAACAAAAAACAAAAAAAAGACATTCTAGTGGCCAATAGAAGAATTTATTTATTTATTTATTGGGTGAGAGGCCTCACTTTCTTTTTTATTATTATATTCTATTTTAGAGGACCTACTTCAATTTGGGGGCTAAATAGCCTAATTTGTTGTTGTTGTTGTTGTTGTTGAGAAATTGCTAAATAGTCTTAGACTCTAATGGTTGAGCCACTCTTGTGCATACAAAAGGAGAGGCCCAATATCATGTACCCGTGCCCAACAACAAATTAGTATTGAACACTTATCAAATAAATGATGAATAAGCCTTGAAAATATAAACTTGCTCACCTAGTATGATTATTTGATGGCGGTTCTGGATTTAGACAAAGAGATGGGAAGTAGGGATAGGACGATAGATCCATGAGATGGTGTATTCTCTAGATAATTAGAAATTCTCTCTTTAACGAAATGTGGAGATTTTTCTGGGAAGCCATTTGATGGTTTTGTAGCAACCAGAAAACTCGTAATTAGTCATTTGCCTTCTGGATGCAGTGATATCTTTATATTTTCATTTTGCTTTGAAACTTTCAGATTATCTTTGAGAAGAATGTTTTCTTCTTTGGCAGGTTAGGGTAGCTTAGAGCGTGTGCCATCAATATCCCTTCCTCCTTCACTAAGGTGCTATAGATTAGAGCTATGACTATGACCACCTTGCGTGAACATGAGTCAAGTGCAATTGATTTTTTAATCTTTGGGTAGTAAATTTTTATTAGTTCGTATCTATACTCACCACTTATATCGTTAATTTTGTTCTTACTCAGCTGCAATGACCACATCAAAAACCCTTTAGCGGTAAAGTAGCAGAGTCGGAGGTTGAAGATGCCGCACGTAGTAAGCCACCCCCCTAATTCCAAGTCCTGACTCTATCCCAAACAAGCTCATATATGTGAATTTATTTATAATGTTGTATTTATGACTAATAAATACTATTCAAGGTATTCTTCAGTCTATTTTCTATGTTGCATGGAAACGAAAATTTTAGCCAAGTACTTGTGTCCAAAATTGGTATTGGTAAGACATGGCTAAAATCTGTACCCAATGAGTACCCATCTGTTTTTGTTTTTTGTTTTGTTTTGTTTTTGTTTTTGTTTTTAAATTTAGGCACGTCCCAGACACGATTGTGACATAGTCACGACACGCTGGTTTTCAGACATGGCAAAGCTTTGAAAAAAAGAAAAAAGAAAAAGAAAAAGAAAGAAAGAACAAGATTTTTGACCAATGCCTCTCTCTTCCTCTTAGTTCACTGATCTGATCTGTGCGTTGTGCCTTCTCAAAGTAGATCGACGACAATTGAACCCCCCTCCGGCCTCCTCCGACCCTTAATCTCCCTCTTGTTCCCTTTGCCATTTCTCTCTCTTTAGGTTTTGAGTTTTCTCTCTCTTTTGACACTTTCTTTCTATGTTTTTTTTTTTTTTTTGGTCGGTTTGGCTTAACTTATCCTTACGCATGTTATGTACTTATTTTATATGTTTGGTATTTCTTTTGGTTTTATTTTTATGAGCCTTATGCATGGCCTGGGTTTAATATTATTACTATTTTGGTTTTATCTGTCTTATGGGTATAGTAATGAAACATCAATTATACTTAAAACAACATTTTATAGGTGTTGTTGTACTTATTTGCTGTTTTTACTTAATTTAAATCCTAAAATAAACATATATTGTCTAAAAATATACCTAAATAGATTTATTAATTAATTGCCATACCCCCGACGAGTTGTATTCTTGTTTTTCAAGAATTGCAATACCCCTGTACTTGTGTCGGTGTCCATGCAACCTAGTCTATTTTTTGTTCTGTGAGTGAGTACCCTTGTGCCCCCTTTTTTTATTTAAATGCAAACTAACCATTATTTGACACTAGGGTTAGTTGAGGGCTTGATTTGATTCCCTTCCAAACTGAACCCGGGTTAATTGGCCCATCCTCCATTTCACTTCCATGCTAAACCTGTTTTATCTAGTCCCATTTTGAATAATTTTTTAAAATAAAAAAGTCACAAACTGAAAAATAATTAAAACCATCGCCCAATTATGTATATACCTAACAGTCTTTATACTCAAAGAAATAGTTTGTTTTAGGTTTCATATAAGGTCCCGAGAAAAAGAAATGCTGAGTCAATCGAGTTGAAAAGATTATTCAAGTTTTGGGAAAAGAAAATAATAAAGAACTTTTAAATGGAAATGAAAAGAAGCAGGGGGTGAGGGCTAAAAGAATTATTTGGATTGTGGAGACTTTTAAGATGGGTTGGCATTGGGCCAAGCCTAAGTTCGAATCCATCTTTTTATTTTAAAAAGAGAAATTACATAAAAAAGCCCATTATTTAAAATGTGTTTCAGATTAGGTCATATATATTTTTTAAATTTTCAATTAAAGTCCTAAATTTAAAAAATAATTTTAATTTGAAGCCTCTATCCATCTCTGTCATTCATTTCCATTATTGTAGGCAATAAGGAAACATAGCTAAATAGAATACTATTGATAGAATTACACCTTTTTTTTTAATTTTTTTATTTAAGGATTTGTTCGCTATCAATTTGGCAACCACATAGATGGTAAAAGAGAAAAGGCTTCATTTGGAAAAAAAGGGTTTTGTTATGGTGAGAAAATAACTAATAGAAAATTAAACTTGATTATTCAGGTTAAAGTAGGGATGAAATTGGTCGGGTTAAAGGCCGATTTTGCCATATTTGGAACTGACACCGACTGTAGGGGAGGACATGTGTGTCCTTACTTCTTACCACTAAGCTACATTAATATTTAATATATATTGGTCGGTTTTGGTTTGATTTAATATTTTTTGAGTCGGGATTGAACCAATCAATTTCAGTTTTCCAAAAATACAAATTGAGAACAAACTGAATTGAGAAAAAACTGAAAAATTGAATTTGGTTCGGGCGGTTCGGGAGGTTTAAAGCATGTGCTGTATATTTAAGAGTTAGGATTTTTTGGATATACACTACTATAAGTTTCTTTAAAACCTTCTCCTCTCTTTCCGTGTGTGTGTTAAAATATTTAGTGTTCTTAAAAGAAAAAACAGTGGATTAATCCCATATTGAGAAATGAGTGTTAGTTAAAGAGGTTTAAAACCTGTGCTGTATATTTAAGAATTAGACCATTTTGGATATACACCACTGTAAGTTTCTTTAAAACCTTCTCCTCTCTCCTCATGTGTGTTAAAATATTTAGTATTCTTAAAAAAATAAATAAATAAATAAATAAAACGTTTGGTTTGCTGATAAAGTCTTCTAATTGAAACGATTTCATAAGTTTGAGATTTTAATCGAAAAAAATTAAAACTTATGACCTCTGCTCTATGAATTACAGGTTACTTACTAGTTGTAATGGTAACTTGTAAAAGTTGCCAAGAGCACAAAGACCAGGAGATAGGGAAAAATTGCATTTTATCCTATGGAAAAATTATTATATGGTCAAATGCAAATCCTTAGTCCTGAGGAAAAGCTAAGGCAGAGAATGACTTCACTCCATCTCCTTCAAGCAACCCCACACTCCTTAAGCTCTCCGCCTAGGTCGTACCCATCACCACTGAATGGCCTTGAAACATGCTCAACCATGGCTGAGCTCAAGCAATATCACTCCCAACTCATTCGACTCGGCCTTTCAGCCGATAACGATGCCATGGGCCGAGTCATTAAGTTCTGTGCTGTATCCAAAAACGGTGATTTGGGTTATGCCCTCCAAGTGTTTGATACAATTCCTCACCCAGATGCTTTCATCTACAATACCATAATGAGAGGATACTTGCAGTACCAACTCCCCAGAAATTGCATTCACTTGTACTCACAAATGTTGCAAGACTCTGTTGAACCCAATAGATTTACGTTCCCTTCTGTAATTAGAGCCTGTTGCAACGATAATGCTATTGAAGAAGGGAAACAAGTCCATGCTCATGTTGTGAAATTTGGGTTTGAAGCAGATGGGTTTTCTCAAAACAGTTTGATTTATATGTATGTGAATTTTCAGTCTTTGGTGAAAGCAAGAAGGGTTTTTGATAAGATGCACGTGCGGGATGTTGTGTCCTGGACTAGTTTGATTACAGGGTATTCAAAATGGGGATTTTTAGATGAGGCTTTTGAAGTTTTTGAGCTGATGCCTGAGAGGAATTCTGTCTCTTGGAATGCCATGATTGCCGGTTATGTCCAGAGCAATCAGTTTCATGAGGCATTCACTTTATTTGATAGGATGCAAACTGAAAAAGTAGTGTTGGATAAATTTGTTGCGGCTAGTATGCTTTCGGCTTGTACAGGATTAGGAGCTCTAGATCAAGGGAAGTGGATACATGGGTATATTAAAAGGAGTGGAATTGAATTGGACTCAAAGCTTGCAACAACTATAATTGATATGTACTGCAAATGTGGTAGCTTGGAGAAGGCTTTTGAAGTTTTCAATGGGTTGCTTCATAAAGGGATTTCATCATGGAATTGTATGATTGGGGGGTTAGCAATGCATGGTATGGGAGAGGCTGCTATTCAGCTATTTAAGGAGATGGAGAAGGAGAAGGTAGCTCCTGATAACATCACTTTTGTGAATGTCCTCAGTGCATGTGCTCATTCAGGGTTAGTTGAAGAGGGCAGGTATTACTTTAGTTATATGGTTGAAGTTCATGGTATTGAGCCCACAACAGAGCATTTTGGATGCATGGTTGATCTGCTTGGAAGAGCTGGAATGCTAGAGGAAGCAAGTGAGCTCATTAGCAAGATGCCCATGAGCCCTGATGTAGGTGTATTGGGTGCTCTCCTTGGAGCCTGCAAAATCCACAAGAACTTTGAGTTGGGAGAACAAATAGGAAAGAGGGTAATTGAACTAGAGCCTAAGAATAGCGGGCGCTATGTGTTGTTAGCTAATTTATATGCCAATGCTGGTAGATGGGAAGATGTTGCCGGTGTAAGAAAATTGATGAATGACAGAGGAGTGAAAAAGGTTGCTGGTTTTTCCATGATTGAATTGGAGGGAGTGGTCAATGAGTTTATTGCAGGGGGAAAGGGACACCCTCAAGCCCAAGACATTTACACCAAAGTTGATGAGATGTTACAACGTATAAGATGTGTTGGCTATGTGCCTGACACTGATGGAGCATTATTGCATGGCCTTGTTGAGGAGGAAAAGGAAAACCCCTTGTACTACCACAGTGAGAAACTAGCAATTGGGTTTGGCCTGTTGAAGACTAAACCTGGAGAAACTCTTCGTATCTCAAAGAATTTGCGTGTTTGTAAAGATTGTCACCTTGCAACGAAGCTCATCTCAAAGGTTTATGATCGTGAAATAATAGTCAGAGATAGAAATCGCTTTCACCATTTTAAAAATGGACAATGTTCTTGTAAAGATTATTGGTAACCTTGTGTTATAATTAATATATTTAATTTATAGGGTTCTTCAAGCGTGTTTGTAAGCGTGTTTGTAAGTAGGGTCAACAGTTAGATATATATGTTACCGCTCTTGAAACTTCTAGTTAGCTCAAGTAGTAAAATATCTACACCAATTTGTTTATGGACATATTTTGAAAGCCTCAAAGTACTGTACTTTTAAAACCAGCTTTCAGCAAATAAGCAAATCAGCAAAGTGCTCGTCGAAAAGCACAATATCTTTCTTTCTTAAGTCATCTTCTGTAATTAGGATTTGCCAGTTATATATGCTAGTTGTGGGCTTTGTTAGTTATCTGCAAAGGCTCTTTGATACCTGATAATTAAAGCTTTAACTAAAAGTGAGGTTTCAATAGTGCTAGGACTCCTTTTGAGTCTTACGCTCATGTACAACCTGGTGTCTATGAAACCATATTGTGCAGAGGGTTGTGAAAGAGACTTGAAGAAGATCATTCAGAAACTCGGGGGTTTGTCTCTAATCTATTGCAATTAATCCAGTCAGATAACCACCCTTTCAAGGAACTCTACCCAACCTCAAAATTCTTAAGTATCAAGTCTGAGCCTAGCCAGATGGTTCATCATTTGGAAAAAATTAGTGTGTAAAAAATGCAAATGATGAACCTACTGAGTAAATGGGCCTCTTTATAAAAGTTTGAGAACATAGCCACCTCGGCCTCAAAGAGTTGGGTTGACCAACTATTTGGATTAGCATGATACAAGGGCTTTGTTTTTTTTTTTTTTTTTTTTTTTTTTTTTTGAGGGGAAACATCGAAATTTTTATTAAACAGCGCCTCTTAAATCGGCATGAACTACAGAATAAAGATGTGGTGGAACATCCTCCATCCACACTAGAAAATCTGGTATGCCAATGGCATTTCTATCCAAACCATGAGCTAAAGAATTACCTTCTCTAAATGTATGAGAGTAAAGTAATTTGACAAATTGTGAGGATAAACTTTTCGCCTCATCTATGAATAAACCAAATGGAGCTAAAGGGACCGAATCTTCTGTTTGAGCCTTAAAAACTTCCAGTGAGTCTCCTTCTAATATGGCTTGCTGAACTCCTATGTCTGATGCCAAAGAAAGAGCTGTAACAGCTGCCATCGCCTCAACCTCTCTGCTGCTATAGGCTTGATGCAACAATTTCGAGCATGATGCTATCACTTCACCATCTCCATCTCTTATCACCACGCCTATTCCTGATTTATTTTTGTTCGGAAAGATCGCGCCGTCGTAATTTATTTTCAAAAACTCACTTCTCGGAGGCTTCCACCTGCTTCTTGTCCGACGTGTTTCCTGTTGTACCTGAGGTGCACGAACTACATTTCTCCTTTGGAATTCCAGTAGCCACGTCCTGGCGGTATGGGCAAGTTGGTGAAGACTTTTAGCTGGAATATTGAGTCTTACTCTATTCCGCTGGTTCCAGATCATCCATACTGTTGCTGCAAATAATTCAACATCCTTTTTCTGCATAACCAACCACGACCATAGCTCTTTGAAATCCAGGAATTGCACTGAACTTCTGAAACCCCACTCCGCATTGTCCCACACCGGGTCCAGTTCAGGACACCGCCACAGAGCATGTAAGGAATTTTCTGTCGAGTTGCAGCAACGCTCACAATCTGAAACTTCAATGACTTTTCGACGGACTAAGGCTTGCTTTGTTGGCAGAGCTTCACGGCAGGCCCTCCATAGCATGGTCTTCACCTTTTTGTGGTGTATGCATAGACCAAATGCTCTTCCAAATATGCTTATCCCTGTTTTGATTATCTTGTGCAACATCACCCAGAGCAGCTGCCTCTTCCTTTAGAAATCTGTATCCGGATTTACAGCTGTAGACACCATTGCTTGAATGGGGCCAAAACAGAGTATCCTCGGCTAAAGCTTGGCCTAAAGGAATTTTTTTAATCATCTCGGCATCCTCCCTTGTGAAAAGACTGTCAACCAGCTCCTCAACCCACTGCCTACTCACTGGATCAATGAGTCTATCTACTGTTGAATCCTCAAAGTCTTGAATTGGACACTCCGGTAAATAAGGTGGATGCTTCCTTGGCAGCCAATGGTGCTGCCATATCTTAATCTTCTGCCCATTACCAATCCGCCATCTAGCACCCCTCTGTAAAACATCTCTACCATGTAGGATACTCCTCCAAGCGTAGGAGCCCATCCGTGAATCTGTAGCTTCCATAATAGTCGAGTTAGGAAAAAATCGGGCTTTGAAAACTTTGTAAAATAGTGAATCGGTATTGTGCAATAAACGCCATGCTTGCTTTGCAAGGAGAGAATCATTGTGCAAAGCGAGTTCTCGAAAACCGATTCCACCTAATATTTTTGATCTTGTCATATCTTCCCATTTAACCCAATGAATCCTCCTTCGGTCTCCTCTTTGTCCCCACCAAAACTTCTTGATTAGGCCCTCAATCTCATTACATAAGCCGATCGGAATTTTGAAACACCCCATTGTGTAAGTAGGGATAGCTTGGATAACCGACTTAATCAACACTTCTCTACCCGCCTGAGAAAGTAACTTCCCTTCCCACCCTTGGAGTTTCCGCCACACCTTTTCTTTAATAAAATTGAAACTAGCCTTTTTTCCTTTACCCACAAAGGATGGGAGACCCAAATATCTTTCACAGTGCGTTATTTCTGACACACCCCAAGCCTCCTTGATAGCCCTCTTCGCTTCAACATTTGTTGCTTTACTAAAAAAGATTGTGGTTTTGCTCTTGTTCACTTTTTGACCCGAAGCTTCCTCATATTGATTCAACACTTCCAAAACCTTTCCACACTCCTCCATAGTTGCCCTGCAAAAAGCAGATGTGTTAGTTTTGGACCCCGTCTGCATAGAGAAAAGCCATGGATATCACCCCTCCTCTCAGTCTGCTTTATCATCCCATTTAACCCCTCAGTACACAACATGAATAGGAAGGGAGAAAGGGGGTCTCCTTGTCTTATTCCTCTTGTGGGCTTAATCATACCACACGGTTCACCATTCACCAAAACAGAGTATGTAACTGATTTCACACACACCATCATCAGATTTACCCATTTATCATTAAAACTCATCTTCTTCATAATCTCTTCAAGAAAACCCCAATCAACCCGATCATAGGCTTTACTCATATCTAATTTAACTGCCATATACCCATGGGAACCAGCATTATATTTTTGAAGGCAGTGTAAGGTCTCAAAGGCCACAAGAATATTATCAGAAATTAATCTATCTTTAGTAAAAGCAGATTGATGTTCTGTAATGATGGAAGGAAGCAGCTTTTTTAAACGGTTGGCTAAAACTTTGGAAAATATTTTATACAACACATTACAAAGGCTAATAGGGCGAAATTGATTTGCATATTCAGGAGAATTAACCTTTGGTATAAGAGCTATAAAGGTATGATTCAAAGGAGTGGGTAAGGTACCTGAGTTCAACCACATCAGGATTGAAGAAGTGACATCATGACTAATAGTGCCCCAAAAAATGCTGGTAAAAAAGGGGAGGCATTCCATCTGGTCCAGGTGCTTTGAGAGGCGCCATTTGATTCAACGCCTTGGTCACTTCACTCTCTTCAAACTTGCAGCACAATACTTCATTCATCTCATCCGTAATTATTGGTGGTACACATTCCAAAACACTTGGAGTCACACTTCGATCCGTGGATGCAAATAGTGACTTATAATAATCAACTAAAACTGCACCTATCTCCTCCTGTTGGACTCTCCACACCCCCTCATCATCTCTAATACTCTCTATCAAATTTTTTTGATGCCTCCTTGTTGCACAATTGTGAAAGTATTTTGTATTTCTATCCCCCTCCCTTGCCCATAACAATCTGGACCGTTGTTGCCACATGATAGCTTCCTTATTAAGCAAAACCTCAATTTCAGCCTTCAAATGCCTTACTTGAAAATTATTACCACTGAGAATGGCCTCCCTTTTTGCCTCGATGAGCATTTTTTTAGCTTTCTCTAGCTCCCTTCGGACATTTCCAAAAACATTCCTATTCCACCAGTTTAAATCCTTACCACACTTCTCCACTTTATTCAAAACCTCTCTCCCATCTTCGGCTCCACTAGTGCAATACCAAGCGGCTTTGACAACCTCTTCACAACTAGTGTTAGAAAGCCACATTTCCTCGAATCTAAATGGTTTCTTCCTCCTAGGATGTTCCAAACCCGAAAAGACAACAAGGATGGGTTGGTGATCGGAGGAATCACAATGCAAGTGATGTACCCTCGATCCTGGAAATTTAAGGAACCAATTATTTGTGGCCAAGCCTCTATCCAATCTTTCCCAAATAGAGCTACCGTCTTCATAGTGTCTTGCCCAAGTGAATTTTGGACCCACAAATCCCAATTCCATAAAGCCACACTCATCCAGAACGTCTCTAAAAAGCTGCATTTGATTATGAGACCTTAAAGCACCCCCCACCTTTTCATCTTGTCTGACAATTTCATTGAAGTCGCCCAAACACAGCCATGGACAAATTGGGTAGGAATTAAGACACCTAAGTTTGTTCCATGCCTCAATTCTGTTAGCCGTCTCTGGCTCACCATAAAACCCCGTTAACCTCCACTCATTCTCTTCACCTTTATCAACAAAAGCATCAATATAGTTTTTGCATGATCCCACCACCGTTAGTTTCACCGAAGCCTTCCAAAAAAGAACCAATCCACCACTTCTACCCACTTTCGGAACTACCCATCTATGATCAAACCCTAAACTACCTTGAACAAATTCTAGCCTTGCTTCATCTGTTAGTGTCTTGGCTAAGAACACTAAAGAGGGATCTTTTGCCCGAACTATCTCCCCGAGCTCTCTCACTGTACGTAGGTTCCCAAGCCCACGACAATTCCATGCTAAGCAACTCATTGATTTTGGCGGGGCTGATGCTCAGCCTCCACCAATAAAATAGATACTCCTTCCTCATTCTGAGAAGCCTGAAAACGTTTTGGTGGCAACTCGGAATGATCCTCTGAATCCCTTCTCTCCCTTTTCTTTCCTGAACAACAGTCACTACTTGCAGCAACCTCTTGAGTCGGTGGCCTGCCTTTACGTGTCCAGGTAAGTAGAATCCTCTTCTGCCCTTCTTGTTTCAAAACCCTACTAGGTGCGTGAGATGCATGTGCTTCATTAATCTGATCTGGCCCCTGTTTTCATGAATCATCACTTACCAACGTGGCAGCTGTAACCGACCCCTCACACCTGTCCAAAACCACTTCAGTCAGCGTCGTTTCTTCCAAATTTGGCTGCTTTAAATTCTCCTTTATCACGGCATTATTGGACTTTATTGGTGACGTGATTTCAGGCTCCATGAAATAACTGGAATTTAATCCAAAACGACCGTTGGGCATTAATGGTTGATCCTCGCTCCATCTGAAACGGTTGTCACCGTTTTGCTTTTGCCCCGGCACGGCGTCAACATCAGAGGGCTGTGACTGGGCTGTATGATCTTCTGCCATTGGTTGAGACTCCGTACTGGCTTCCGTGTTAGTCGTCTTCCTCATGGAGTAATACCTAGGGACAGTGATCATGTTCTTTCGTGACATACTGAATGGAGCAGCTCTTAGATATGACCCAAACTCCCTCTGTTCAGCTTGCAATGTTCCTTCACTCTGTATCCAAAGATCGCAATCCTTATCATCGTGTGTAAGATGACCACACCAGTAACATAAATTCGGTAGTCTCTCATATTTGAAAGAAATCCACACCTGCTTATCCTTGTTCAGGGAAACTAATCGACCTCTGCATAGAGGAAGAGTTAAGTCTATGGATACTTGGATGCGCAAGAAACTGCCGCCATCATAAACTCTAGGATCCGTAGGACGAATCACCTTTCCCACAGTGCTACAGATTTTTTCTGTTGCTTCCATAGTCATATATCTCATTGGGATTCCATGTATCTGCACCCAAAAAACCGTCCTGTCAAACTTTATTTCTTGTAAAGGCCCCTCATTCTCATATCGATGCATAACCACCAAATGTTTGTCGAAACTTCAAGGTTCACTACTCATGATTCTGTCCACATCCTCTTTCTTTTCAAAGGAGAACAGAACCTTGTGATCCCCAATGATCTTAACCTTAAAACCATTTCGAACTCTCCATAATGGCGTAAAAGTTCTAGCTATGATATCCACGTTAATGGCCCTTTTGGTGAGAAATTTTGCTGCTATAGAGAAATTTCTTTCGCTTTCATCCGCAGTGAGACAACATCCTAGCCCTTCTCTATCGGAAAGAGTTAGTTTCCTCCAAGATTGTGCAAGGTCGTCCATCTCAACTTACTGTTTCCCAAAACCCTTGAACAAAAACCCCACTAGCCAAGGAATACACTTGTTATTCCAAGGAAACTTACAACTCCTTCAAAACGAAGGGACAACCAATTCTACAGTGCAAGAGATGTTAGAGCCTGAGCACTAGCTTTCTAGCAGCAGAGAAACTTACAAGGGCTTTGTTACTTGGTGAAAAATGCAAAAAATCTTTTTCTGTTTTTGGGTGAGATGGTAACACAAAATAGTCTATAATAGCAAACATCTCGTGTATCATCAGCTAATAATTAGCACACAACATTATAGCTATGCTATTTCTCTGTCAAAAATCAAAATGTTCAAAGGGTGGCCCCCTTTATGAATATGATGGTGTTTGATGAGTTATACTCAAGTTGGGAAGCTTTTGTGTGGTATACAAAACAATCGAATGATAGACTGAAAAATACCTTTCATCTCACGGATTGAGATCAGGTGTAATATCCTCTAATGTAATTACTTTTAATGGTTATGATTATGATGATGATTGATGAGCCATACTCAAGTTGGGAAGCTTCTGCGTGGTATACAAAACAATAGGATGATAGATTGAAAAATACCTTTCATCTTACGGCTTACGGATTGAGATTAGATGTAATACCTAAGGTATTGTATTTGATGCAATTACTTTTAATGGATAAGATTGATAATTACAAAAAACCATTTTTAATCTCAATCATTAATTAAAAAAAAAAAAAAAGTAAAGAAAAACTTTATGAAAAGGTTAAAGTAAAAGTAAAAAAAAGTAAAAAGTGAAGTCCGGATCCTAATCCTCATCTCACACGCTACCTTGTCCTTTCCTTTTCCTTCTATTTTTTTTTTTTTTTTGGCCTAGAATTGTGGGTGCATTGGACCTCTTTTTTTTTGGGACTCAGCTTTGGACCATAGGTGAATGGATTAGGTGATTTCTATCTATATTCTATCGTATGCATTTTTATTTTTCTTCAGTGTGAAAAGCTTTACTCCTTTAATAACATGGCCTGTCCCATATCATTCATGATAAGTGGCATTAAAATGGACCCGAAATCCCGAATAATGGGTCAAACTCATCCATCCCTATCAATGTGTAGTTGGTAGGGAATTGAGTGTATAGGTGGTATATGACATGTTCCACTAATGGACGTGTCGCATCAAATAGTACAATAATTTTTTTAATTATTTAAACAATAGTACAATGACTTCTAAAGTATGCCTTTAGGGCCAACTTTTAATATGTTCCTAGTTTTCACACTACTTTCCATTAATTAAAAAAAGAAAAAAAAAAACATAAAAACAAAAGATTCACAATACTTTTTTTTTTGATAAGATTCACAATACTCTTTTTTTTTCTTTTCTTTTTTTGATGGGAAGATTCACAATACTTTATAGCCAGGGATCGTCCTATGCGGATCTGGATCCGGGTCCAGTGTTATGCAATTACCACTCAATGTGAAATATAAAAGTTGATTGAGTAAATTGTTTTTTTAACCTCATCAACTTCTATATCTCACATTAGAGTGGTAATTGCATGTTCCATAGTACCATGCGAGATCCTTATGTTTTTTTTTTTTTTTTTTGGTGTGGAGAAAATGATTCACTTATATGGTTTCTACTTGCCGCAACCATACTAAAAATACATCCAATAATTGTTTTCAACAACATAGGTTCCTTGGAAAAGGAAAAAGCAAAAGAAAATAAAATACAGGCCTTAACAATTTTGGACTTGGTTTAAGTCCAGTGTATCCAGTGTATAAGACCTAGTCAGATGGTGACATGTATCTAAAAATGAACACATGTCATTATCTTAACGGGTTTAGTATTACTGGACATTGGACCTAAGTTTGACCCTACAATTTTTATTCTCTTGCCTAAATATAGACAGTGACATTTTTTAGATCTTATAATTCTTTCATATATATATATATATATATATATATATCATCTTTAGTTGTTTAATTGAAAAAGAAAAGAAAAAGAAAGAAGAAATGATCACATCTTTTTGCATTCCGACCAGGGAATGTAAAAGTCCTACAAAGGAAAAATAGAATACATAATTCACAAAAATGAACAAAACACTAGAGATGAAAAATTAAACCTGCCCTTGTGGATTCCTGCGTCATCCGCCATTAATGGATGAGTTTTACCTGTCCCATGTAGTAAATGAGATAGAGATGAGGGATAACATTTTCCCTAATACCAGTCCTGTTTATATTTAAACTATTTAAAAATATTTTTTATAGGTTTTTTTTTTATAAGATATATATGTGCTTTTAGCCTTCACACTTTAAATTTATGATGTTTTTTTATATATTGTATTATTAAATTTATATTTTTATGTTTTAAGATTTGAATTGTTTATTTGTTGTCTTATTGTGTTTGAACTGTTTTTTTTTGTTTTTTAATATTTGAATTGTTGTATTGTTAATTTGTTATGCTTTGAGAAGATTTTGTAATGTTATAATTTTTTTTAATAATGCTTTATGAGTTTTAATTTAACGAATTCAAAATAAACTTTTAATAAATTATATATATAAGAAATTTGAGTGTGGTGAGATGGGTACCTGCGAGTATATGCTAGAATGGAGAAGGAAAAACCTTGCAGAGAATAGGTGATAGAATTACACCCATAGAGTTTCTCAAAAAAAAAAAAAAAAAATTACACCCATAGAGCATGATCCTAGCAATGAGCAGACCAGCAAATCATGCACTGTGGGTGTAATTCTATCAGAAGATTCAGAACTAACCCCATTGCCATTCTTACAAAACACCCCTACGTTCGGTTAGCCAAAATGCTAAAAAGACAAAGAAAATGTGCTTTCAAATGACCTCACCTAATCGTAACAACAAAAAACGTGGAACACGCAGATATATTGAGGACAAGTAGCCACCAAGTGCTTAGCCCAACTGCCCAAGCACCCACTGAGTCAAGCGACTTTGAGCTAGAGACTAGAGAAGAGACAAAAAAGGCTTTAGTGGGGATTGCGCATTGGACCCAAGTTAATACAATAATTAATTGCACAAGAAAAGTTAAGTAAGAAGCACAAAGGTTCTATTTTCCAATAAGCCATCATTTCAACGAAACGATGGAAAATTGAAACTTGCTACACAGTCACATAACTTTGAAACTTGGGAAGTCCTCGATCTTTGTGAGAAAATGTCTCACTTGGAAGAGTTCTCGATCTTTGTCTATAGTCACCGTCACTTTCGTCATCGGAGTGTACATCAGGCCTAGAATGAGATCGCCTTTGTTGTGCATGGCACAACTTTCTTTTCAAATCGTCTATCTCTCGCTGCATGGCCCGTTTATCGTTCTGTTTCTGAGATACATGGCTCCTAACTTCTTCTAGTTGCGGGGCCCGGTTGTTATTTTGTCTCTAGAGCACGTGACTACCCACACGAGAGTAGCTTTTGCTGGTTTGAGTGGTGTTACACTTTCCTCTCGAAACCTTCCATTCTCTTTATTTCGATCATGTTCGGGGTTAGGAAAGTTACCCTGTTGTTAGGATCTAGCCGTTTCGGGCTGATGCGAGTCTGCTTGATGAGGGCCTGATCCTACCATACTTAATTGTTGTACTTACTAACACACAAGCTCTTCCCACAGATGGTGCCAATTGTAGGGACTGGGTTCGAGCACTTCTTCTATTGGATTAGTGGTCTCAAGTCCAACTAGCCCAATACAATAAATTTGTAGAGAATGGGTTTAAGAACTAGGTCTTAGTTTGGATTACAACAACTAGACACGGTTATGTATGGATTGAATAACAAGGATTTAGACTAAAGCATGAAACTTTGTCCTTGAGCGAAGCGCCCGAGGAACTTAGTGTTCTCTTTCTTCCTTCAGTACTAGGTTACAGAGGTTTCCTAAGTCATGCAAACTGCGACTCTTTTCTCCCTTTCTTTTTTCTTTCGCCTCCTTTTCGATCCCCCATTCTTGGAGGATCTCTCACATTATATATTTCTTTCCAGTCGATCTTGGCCCCCCATTTGTTGATCATGCAGGTCATTACTCGAGTGCTCGTCCTATCAGCCACTTTCCCAAACCCTCTATGAGTTGCGGCAACCAAGATCGCACTATTCAGGGGTCATTTCCTCATTAATGCGGCCAGAACATTAGTTGGGTGTATTCAATGCGGAGGTGACAGTTTCTCCTTGAATTGTTCCTACACCATACTCCCATGGGTATCCTACTGTACTTGTCCTTTTTCTGGGGGCACTCCGGGAGGCTGCCTTTGCCGGCCTTCCGTTCTTTCCTCCTGCGACTTGGGATGCCGAGAACAGGATCGTTCTCGGCAACGTTTCTAGGCTATTTGGGTTTTCTTTGTTCATCCTCGGTAGGGATGGCAATTTTTGCCCGACCTGTGGATACCCGGTCCGGTCCGACCCTAATGGGCCGGGTTTTACCCGATCCGATTAGAAATAGGGTCGGGTATGGGTTTTAAAAAAATAACCCGAAACGGGTCCGGGTCGGGTCCGGATTTTATTAAAAAAATCCAGACCCGACCCGAGACCCGACCCGTTTAAAAACCCGGTACCTAAAATTACAAAAATACCCTAATATATATATAAACCTATAATAAAACCCTAACTATTCCCTCATTTCTTCTTCACTCTTCAATCTTCAGCTGCCGCAGCCCCTCTCCCTCCTTTCTGCCTCACACCTCCGCGCAGCCCAGTCCAACACTCCGCACTCCTCCCTCCCTTACGCCTCACGCCTCCCTCTGCCTCACGCCTCCCTCCTCCCTCTCCCTCACGCCTCACGCGCAGCGCAGTCCAACAGTTCCTCACTCCGATCAGCTTAGTCCGACCCTCCCTCACTCACACACTTCCTCAGTCAGTCAGTCACTGAGTCTGTGAGCCTTCCCTCCCTCGCTCAACTCAGCAGTCAGTCAGGTATTCTTAATTTCTTATTTCATTTTCACTGAGTCCGTGAAGTTCGTTTTTATCTTTTGATTCTTTTCCTTAACTGCTTTGTCTTAAATATCTTTGTTGTTGAAAGGGTTTTTTTTCTATTTTGTATATCTGCTGGGTTTTCTTTACTTTTGATAATAATACTATCTATGTTTGTGAGAAAAAGCCCTCTGATCTTTGTTTGGTACCTGGGAAAATCTAGGAAAGTGCTATTATTATGTTTTAGTCAATAACTGAATTATTGTTGAATTTATTGTAAATATTGGTTTGCATAATCTATATGCTTGTATCTCTCCTAGTTTACTCATTTATGAATTTTAGAAATAGAAAGACCCAGTATGGTTTTAAATTCTTTGTTGATATTGTAAGCTATAAATGTGTTTTTTTGAAATGTTTATGGTGATTGAATCTAGTTTTATTGAGTGAATAATATACCATTGTTAGTTTGTTACAGCAGGACACCTACACAATTTACTTTATTTTGGTTAAATTGTTTGCTATATGCAAAAGCAAGTTTGTAACGCTAGTGAAAATATTTAAACATAATTTTGTACTTACTAATCCCATTAGAGCTTTTCACAGAAATATTGGAATTGCAGTGTATTTAACATAATTAGGATATGTGAAGTTTTAATGTCTTATGTGTGGTGTTTCATTGAATTTGTTGTGATGATAATAATAATGTTTATTTGGGTTTTGGGTGGGTGAGGGTTTGGTTTATGGGTTAAGGTGTTTGTGATGTTATACTGTTATTGGGTTTGTTAACTATTGAGCTGTTGTATTTTGTGAGAGATTTTCAAATTAACTCTGTTAATTTTGTTTTTTGTGTTTGTTGGGAATGCAGAGCCTAAAACGGAGATGGAAGACACAAACACAGACACAAACAAACCTGGGAGTTGTGCCACAATTGATGGGAGTTGTATCACAATTGATGAAGATTAAACATGTTGTATTAATTTAGTAGTTTTTTTTTAATTTCTTAGACTTGTTGGATTAATATGTTGGTTTGTAATTATTCTAAACTTGTGGGATTTATTTTGTAGCTTTTTAATTTCTTGGACTCGTTGAACTTTTGATACTTATTTCTTGGACTTGTTTGATTTATTTTATTTTTATGTTTAGCTAGTGATTTTAGTTATGATCTAGGTAATTTATTGATTTAAAATCTTGGTTATGATTTATTGAATTATGATTATGATATTAGTTATGGTTTATTGATTTATAGATTTATAATTAATAGGTGATTTATTGATTTATGATTAGTAGTTTATGATTTGGCATTTGGGTCACGTTATTTAGGCTTGAATTTGAATATGTAGGTTTGAATGTAGGCAAAAATAAATTTGGGCTTAATTTTTTTATTTGGAATATGCAGGCTTGAACGGCAAAAATAAATCTAGGCTTGAACATAAGGAAAAAATAAATCTGGGCTTAAAATTTTTTTTTTTTTTGGTTGGGCCACGAACTGGCCCCAAGCCCTAACGGGGCCCGTGGGACCCGCGGGGCCCGGCTGGGACGGGTCCGGGCCCCGGGAAAAAACCCGGTTACCTAAACGGGTCGGGTTTGGGCTACGGGTCTTGCCCCGCGGGTCGAGTCTGGGTATGAAAAAACCCGGCCCGAACCCGACCCGTTGCCATTCCTAGTCCTCGGCCATTTCTCCCTCCTCAGCGTGGGCCTTGTGATGGAGATCAAGGCACAGTTTCAAAGGATCTCGTTCAAGTACCAATTGGGCCGGTTACAAGAGTACGGGCAAAGAAGTTCAAGGATGTACTCAACGGACTCATCCAAGAGTTATGGGCTCAAGCAAACTCGTGGAGGCCCATTGAGCATGATCCATGTGGGCAACAAAAAATCATCACCTTGATTCAAGTTCTAGAAGGATCCGGTCAAGGCTAAGAATTGGCATGAAATATTTTGGGTCTATGTAAAAAACGTTATTCTAGGTTTAGGTGATTTATTTCCTTATTTTTAGGTGCATTTAATGCTTTTTAGGTCAAACTTTATTCCTAATATGGTTAGGTATCAATTAGGAGTTATTTTAAAATATATTTTATTGTCTGTCAAGTTTTAAGGAGCCCTTAAATAGTCATCTAAGTCTGTAAATGTTTTTCAGACATTATTGATAAAATTTGTGAGGTTTATTCTCTTTGGTTCTTTGAAGAACTACTCGAACTTATCGGGAATTCCCGTGGCGTTCATCTCGACTTATCAAACGGAGTTTCCACCACCGTTTGTGGCGTCTTCCTTATACCGAGGTTCTTGTTTGTCATAAACAACGGGTCGAGGTCTCCTATTTGAATCTGTCCATAGAACGATCTTGGGTTCCCTTTCGTTGTTGGGTCTCGTTATTCTTGACGGGGTTCACATCATTTGGTATCAGAGTAAGGTTTCTAATTCAGGTTTGCCTATCCTTTAACATATTTATTTCTTCTTAGCCGGATTTCCTTTACCCTATCTGTTCAATTTTTGTTTGTCTTGTTGATGTCTAAACTATTGGTCTGGTCTCACATCTCTTAGTTATTTCGAAATCTTATTTCATTATTCTCAAAAGCTAGTTGCTGATCATTAAAAAAAAAAAAAAAAAAAAAAAAAAAAAAAGAGACTTGAAGAAGAAGACAAAAATGAGTCTGAACAAAAAAAAAAAAAAAAAAAAAATTTCACTATTCTGTGCTTCCAAAATTCCAAAGCTGCCATATTCCTTCTAATTCTAATCTGAAAATTTCCATATTCCTTACGTTCAAATCTGAGATTCCTTGATTAGTTTTTGGTGAATTGTTGCTGGAAATTTTAAGTTGTTTGTTTAGTTTCAAAAGAACTGAAAGAGAATTATCGAGTAGAAAAAGGCAAGAGTGGTGAGAACATCAGAGGGTAAAAGCCATATTATTTTGAGTGAAACACGAGTGGAGAGTGATCCACATTCTTGAGTGTAAACACGTAAGGGAGTGATTCGTGAGGTTCCTTCTTTTTTTTTTCTTTTTTTTTTTTTTTCCCTTCTAACCTTTGTTTTGCAGCAATCATGTCTCGCGATAGTGGTAAGAGCACTGCTGAAGATGATACAAAATTGGCTGATCCGAAAGTGTTTTTGGAGGCCATGATGAGTGAGATGAGGCGTGTGATGAAGATGGAGATGGCGCAAGTTCACGAACGAATAGATCAGATGGAGAATAGACGTGAGGAGCAACCACAAAACGGTCGTAATTTGCGTAGAAGGGAAAGAGTTCCACCGAGGGAGGAGGATGAAGAGCGTTATGGGTCTGGTTTTGATGAAGAAGAAGATCGAGATTCCATTGTTAGCAATAGGAGACTTGGAGGGAGATTTAGAGAAGCTAGGAATCACGAAGATAACAACTTGGGTGGTATTAAGATGAAGATTCTGTCCTTTCAAGGTAGGTCTGATCCTGAGGCATATCTTGAGTGGGAAAAGAAGATGGAGTTCGTGTTTGATTGCCATAATTACTCTGAGACAAAGAAGGTAAAATTCGCCGTGATTGAATTTTCTGAATATGCTATTACTTGGTGGGATCAGCTTGTGATAAACAGGAGGCGGAATAGAGAACACCTAATAGACAAATGGGAGGAGATGAAAGTAGTGATGAGAAAGCGATTTGTTCCAAGTTACTACTACCGAGAGTTGTACAAAAAGTTACAAGGTCTTAGACAAGGGAGTCGAAGCGTAGAGGATTACTACAAGGAGATGGAGATTGCTATGATCCGCGCTAATGTAGAGGAGGATCGGGAGGCTACAATGGCTAGATTTTTGCTTGGCTTAAACCGGGAGATCCATGATAAGGTAGAAATGCAACATTATGTGGAATTGGAAGATATGGTGTATATGGCTATCAAAGTGGAACAACAACTCAAGAGAGGGAATGGGACACGTGCAGGCCATAACTCTAGTTCTACCTCTTGGAAATCGAGTCATGCTAAGTCGCTGGACAAGTCAAAAACGCCCAAACCCGAGCCCAAGTCAGCGACCACCAGCCACGTTCCTCAAGGTAAAACTGAAGCCTCTACCTCTAGGAATCGTGATATTAAATGTTTTAGAGGTCAAGGCAGGGGCCACATAGCAAGTCAATGTCCAAACAAGCAAGTCATGGTGTTGCAAGCCAATGGTGAAATTGTGACCGATGATGAAGATTCCGACACCGACGACATGCCGCCATTAGAGGATGTTTCCGAGGAGGAGTATTTAGCCCCTGGCGCATTGACATTGGTGGCGAGGAGAGCATTGGGCTTGCAAGCAAAAGGAGTTGATGAAATACAGCGGGAGAACATCTTTCACACTAGCTGCTACGTTAAAGACAAGGTATGTAGTGTGATTATTGATGGTGGTAATTGTACTAATGTTGCAAGCACAATTATGGTGGAGAAATTGGGATTGCCCATGGTAAAGCACCCTAGACCGTACAAGTTGCAATGGCTAAATGATAGTGGTGAGATCAGGGTGAACAAGCAAGTGTTAGTTGCATTTCGAATTGGTAAATATGAAGATGAAGTGTTGTGTGATGTAGTACCGATGCAAGCGGGACACTTATTGCTAGGGCGTCCTTGGCAGTTCGATAGGCAAGTGAAGCATGATGGCTTTACGAACAAGTACTCTTTTGTACTTAATCAACGATCAATCACTCTTGTACCATTGACACCGCAGCAAGTATATGAGGATCAAGTAAGATTACAAAAGGAGAGTGATCAAAAGAAAGAGAGTGAGCAAAAGAAAAGGAGTGAAAATCAGAGAGAGGCCGAGAAAAATGAGGGAGAAAAAGAAAATCAAAGTTCAGCCCTTGAGAGAAAATCAAAGAGAAAAAAAAAAGAATTTCTATGCAAAAGTGAGTGAGATCAAGCGAGCAATGTTTTCAAATAAGCCGATGATTGTACTTTTGTACAAAGAGACACTTTTAAACACTAACGAACTTGACCTTACTTTGCCTAGTTCTATTGTTTCTCTTTTGCAGGAGTACGAGGATGTTTTCCCCGAGGAAACACCACATGGGTTACCTCCAAACCGAGGGATTGAACATCAAATTGATTTTGTTCCCGGTGCAACCATTCCAAACCGACCAGCTTATAGGAGCAATCCCGAGGAGACAAAGGAGCTTCAACGGCAGGTAAGTGAATTGTTGGAGAAAGGGCACGTGAGGGAGAGCATGAGCCCATGTACAGTTCCGGTCTTACTTGTATCTAAGAAGGATGGGATGTGGAGAATGTGCGTTGATTGCCGAGCCATCAACAACATAACGGTAAGTATCGTCATCATATCCCACGCTTAGATGATATGTTAGATGAGCTGCATAGTTCTTGCATATTTTCTAAGATTGATTTAAAAAGTGGTTATCATCAAATTAGGATAAAAGAAGGAGATGAATGAAAAACCGCCTTTAAAACAAAATATGGTTTGTATGAATGGTTAGTTATGCCTTTTAGTTTGACTAATGCTCTGAGCACCTTTATGAGACTTATGAACCATGTTTTGCGTGCATTTATAGGCAGATTTGTTGTTATCTATTTTGATGATATACTCATTTATAGCAAAAACATTGACGATCATGTAGTACATTTGAAATCCGTTTTAGATGTGCTAAGGAAAGAAAGGTTGTTTGCTAATTTAAAAAAGTGCACTTTTTTCACCGATAAGCTTGTATTTTTGGGATTTGTTGTTAGTGCACAAGGTATACAGGTTGATGAAGAGAAGGTACGTGCAATCCAAGATTGGCCGAGCCCCACAAGTGTAGGTAATGTTCGTAATTTTGATGGACTTGCTAGTTTCTACCGGCGGTTTGTGAAGGACTTTAGTAGCTTAGCCGCACCACTTACTGAAGTGATCAAGAAAAACGTTGGATTTCGGTGGGGAGAAGAACAAGAGAAGGCATTTTAGTTAATCAAAGAGAAGCTGACTAACGCACCTTTGTTATCTTTGCCCAACTTTTCTAAAACATTTGAAATTGAATGTGATGCTTCAGGTATTGGTATAGGAGCCGTTCTTATGCAAGAAGGACATTCAATTGCTTACTTCAGCGAGAAACTCAGCGGGACAGCCTTAAACTACCTAACTTATGACAAGGAGTTGTATGCATTGGTTTGGGTTTTAGAGACGTGGCAGCACTACTTATGGCCTAAGGAGTTCATGATTCACATCGATCATGAGTCCTTAAAACACTTGAAGGGCCAACACAAGCTAAACAAAAGGCATGCACGATGGGTGGAGTTCATAGAGACGTTTCCATACGTCATTCGGTACAAGCAAGGTAAGGAGAATGTAGTCGCCGATGCACTTTCTCGCAGGTATGCTTTACTCTCCACACTTGATGCAAAATTGCTTGGTTTTGAACACATTAAAGAATTATATGCTGAAGACCACGAATTTTGTGAGGAATATCGAGCTTGTGAGAAAATCGCCTTTGGTAAGTTCTTTAAGCTTGATGGATTCCTATTTCGAGAAAATAAGCTATGCGTGCCTAATTGTTCTATAAGGGAGTTATTAGTGCAGGAATCACATGGTAGGGGATTCATGGGACATTTTGAAGTTGCAAAGACTTTAGCTATTTTGTAGGAACACTTCTATTGGCCTCACATGAAACGACATGTCGAACGAATTTGTGGTAGATGTGTCACATGTAGGCAAGCTAAATCCAAAGTGCAGCCCAACGGTTTGTATACTCCTTTACCAATTCCTAGTGAGCCTTGGATTGATATTTCAATGGATTTTGTGTTAGGATTGCCTAGGACTAAACGTGGAAGAGATTCAATTTTTGTAATCGTGGATAGATTTTCTAAAATGGCACATTTTATTTCATGTCACAAAACGGATGACGCTTCACATGTTGCTGATTTGTTCTTTAGAGAGATTGTGAGATTACATGGCATGCCTAGGACAATTGTTTCGGATAGAGATCCTAAGTTCTTGAGCTATTTTTTGAAGACTTTGTGGTGTAAGCTAGGTACTAAGTTATTGTTTTCCACTACTTGTCATCCACAAACTGATGGTCAAACTGAAATAGTAAATAGGACTTTGTCTACTCTATTAAGGGCAGTCATTAAAAAGAACATCAAAACATGGGAAGAATGTTTACCACATGTTGAGTTTGCATATAATAGAGCTATTCATTCTGCTACCAAATTTTCGCCATTTGAAATTGTGTATGGGTTTAATCCTTTAACTCCATTGGATTTATCTCATTTACCTTTGATGGAGCACGTTAATTTAGATGGCAAAAAGAAAGCTGACTTTGCGAAGCAGATTCATGAGAAGGCAATACTCAACATTGAGCGAAGAACGGAGCAATATGCCACACAAGCCAACAAGGGACGTCACAAACTGGTTTTTGAACCCGAAAATTGGGTTTGGCTGCATATGAGAAAAGAAAGATTCCCGACGAAAAGATGTTCTAAATTGCTCCCAAGAGGAGATGGTCCCTTCCAAGTCCTCGAGCGTATCAATGACAACGCTTACAAGCTAGATTTACCTGGTAAGTACGATGTAAGTGCCACTTTTAATGTTATTGATTTAAGTCCTTTTGATGTAGGTGATGATTTGAGGGCAAATCCTTTTCAAGAGGAGGGGAATGATGGAGATTAAGGCACTGCTTCGAAGGATCTCGTTCAAGTACCAATTGGGCCGGTTACAAGAGTACGAGCAAAGAAGTTCAAGGATGTACTCAATGGACTCATCCAAGAGTTATGGGCTCAAGCAAACTCGTGGAGGCCCATTGAGCATGATCCACGTGGGCAACAAAAAATCGTCACCTTGATTCAAGTTCTAGAAGGATCCAGTCAAGGCTAAGAATTGACATGAAATATTTTGGGTCTATGTAAAAAACGTTATTCTAGGTTTAGGTGATTTATTTCCTTATTTTTAGGTGTATTTAATACTTTTTAGGTCAAACTTTATTCCTAATATGGTTAGGTATTAATTAGGAGTTATTTTAGAATATATTTTATTGTCTGTTAAGTTTTAAGGAGCCCTTAAATAGTCATCTAAGTCTGTAAACGTTTTTCAGACATTATTGATAAAACTTGTGAGGTTTATTCTCTTTGGTTCTTTGAAGAACTACTTGAACTTATCGGGAATTCCCGTGGCGTTTATCTCGACTTATCAAACGGAGTTTCCACCACCGTTTGTGGCGTCTTCCTTATACCGAGGTTCTTGTTTGTCATAAACAACGGGTCGAGGTCTTCCATTTGAATTTGTCCATAGAACGATCTTGGGTTTCTTTTCGTTGTTGGGTCTCGTTATTCTTAACGGGGTTCACATCACCTTGGGCTTAGTATGAAGTGGGCCGGGATTGCCAAATTCTTTGGCCCCATAGTAATCTTCCTTTCAGTTTTATTAATAAAGTGATATCATAGTTCATAGAATCAAAGGGAGAAATGGAAACTGTCATGTAGTTCAACTTCTGCTGCGTAGGATAGACAAGGTTAACATCAACAAAAATATATGTGAAAAGATAAGGTTTCTTTCTTTTCTGTTCTTTTTTAATTTTTAATTTTTAATTTTTTTTGTGGCTGAAAGTATAAAGGTAAAGGTTGAGTTGATAGATAAAATAGACAAACAGTTGCTTGAGTATGAGAAAAATATCAATAAAGTTGGATAATTTTAAAAGGGTTCGGTTAATGTGTGTCTTTAAGGCACACATTAAGCTTTTTATTTTTGAAAATATTTTATCGGGAATTAAAAAAGCTATCATTACTTTTTTAATTCTTAAGAAATTTTTTTCTAAAAATGGAAACTAATATGTGCCCTAAGGGCACACATTAGTAAAATCCATTTTTAAAAAAGGAAGAATCCCTTAACTCCCATACTCAAATTTAATTTAAGGGTACACATTAATAAAATCCATTTAAAAAAAAAGGGAGAATCCCTTAACTCCCCTACTCAAATTTAATTTAATAAATAATTAAAAATGAACACATAGTCAGATCCTTAAGTTATGTCAATGTTTATTTGATATATTAAACAAAATGAACTGTCACAGTCCAGCTAAATCCAAATCGTTTTCTGAAAAAATAATAATAATAATAATCCAAAGCGAAAAGGGTTTTGGTCTTGTCTTAGTGGGAACTCCCTCGTTAATTATAAAGGTTCTCAAGAGACAGGTACACCATGTTTTGTCTGATAGGTCATTGGTAGGACAAGAAATAAATTAAAGTGGTTTATTGAACAATACAATCACATAATTGAATGAAGTCACGTAATTGAATTTATTAGTTAAGGAATCTAAAGTACATTTTGAAATGACTCAAATTTGGTTTTTGAAATGGCTCAAATTTGTATCAACCTCGAACTATTTCGAGTCTTAGTTCGTCTATGAACAGTTTATTTTGTTGAAATAGAAATTTTTTTGATAAAAATACTATAAATAAAGTTAAAAGATAATTAAAATAGTATAGTAAGACTTATGAATAATATCAAAAAATACAATGAGACCATAAAAAAAAACTAAATAGTAAAAAAAAGGCACTTTTTAAGTTTTTCCCAAATGCAAACTTAGTGGCTAATGAATTGCCTTTCATAGTTTCATCGCCTAAGAAAAAAATAAGAATATATATATATATATATATACATGAGTTGGGTTCAAGTTACACCTAGTGTAATTTTAAGTAATGTTACACTAATCGATATTTTTTAATTCAATGCAAATTTTGACAAATTCATCATTAGATTATATTTTATTCGTATATTCTCCATGCTTGCAAAATTTTAAGATGATAAAAAATTAATAGCTATGTTATCAATTAATTATTTAAATTTAAATTTTTATAGTTTAAAATAATGCATAAAAGATAAGCTTATAGATTGAATGGTAAATAATATCCAATTGACATAAAAATTGGCATAAGTGTTAAGAACATATAGAACATGTAATTCAACGGTGTGATTTTCAAAATATGAATTTTATAACAAGTTATTGGGTAATGTAACATTACTTAGAGTTACACCAAATGTAACTTGAATTTAACCTTATATATATATATATATATATATATTAAAGAGTAATATTTTTTTATTGCTACGCTTTTATTAAACCACATTAGCGACCATATCATCCCCATATTTCCAATACTTTCACTCACCTTTTAAACTATTTTTCTCTTTATTAATTTATCACTGTAAAATTACACTTTCTCTAACTTTTATCTTTTTATTTTTCCATTATTTTATACATTAACATTACAATTTCTTCATCCCTCCATTTTCCTTTAATTTTGACTATTCTTTTCCCATTTTTATTTACTATAAAAATTTATTATTCTCTCTTCCATTCAATCTATATATATTTTGCCCACACAAAAAGGTGAATACTTTATCTCTCTCCTCTCTCTCTCTCTCTCTCTCTCTCTCTCTCTCTCTCTCTCTCTCTCTCTCTCTCTCTCTCTCTCTCTCTCTCTCTCTCTCTCTCTGTGCATTCAATCTATATATATTTTGCCCACACAAAAAGGTGAATACTTCCTCTGTGTCTGTGTGTGTGTGTGTGTGGTCCTTTATCTTTTATTTCTTTTGGTAAATTTTTAATTCTTTATTGCATCTTTACTTTAGGTTGATGAATTTTGTGTTGAACTCTACTTTGGTGTGTGTGTGTGTGTAGTCCTTTATCTTTTATTTCTTTTGGTGAATTTTTAATTATTTATTGCATCTTTACTTTAGGTTGATGAATTTTGTGGTGAACTCTACTTTGGTTTAATGTGATTTGGTTATATTTTAATTTGTTATCTTTTTCTTTTCTTTTCTTTCATTATATATTAATATATAATAATATAATGTTATTTTATATGTAGTATGACTTGGATAATTTGGTATTTACAACTATACATTTTCTTTTGAGTATTATTCTATTCATTTTATTTTATATGAATTTGCTATTTCTCTCATATTCTCTCCCAAAAAAGGTGACTACTCTCTCTCTCTCTCTCAATTTTTTATTCTTTCTTGCAATTTAAATTTTGATTGATGAATTTTTTTATTTTTTTTAATCTCTAGTTTGGGTTTATATATTGTGGTGGTTTGTTTTTAAGTTCCCCATCACATGTACTCTTTTCACCTCTTATAGTTTTCGTTTGAGTTAATTCTTACATATTTTGGAAGTAAGAATTTCAGTTTATATCAAAATACAATCTACATGACTATTTATTTAAATGTGTCTATAAATTATTTAAGTAATATCAATTGTAAATTTGTGATGAGTTTGATTATCATGATAATCTACTTAAGAGAATGAGAAATTTAAATCATTAATTTGAAACTTAAAATGGTACTGTCATACCAAAAAAAAAAAAAAAAAACTATAACAAAAGTATGAAAAAATATAAACCACTTCAAAAAATAATAATATCAATCAAACACACTCAATTGTTTTTAATTAAAAAACACTCAAAATAATAGAATAATATATTTGTAATATTATACATATACCACATTACAAAATAATTATATATATTCTCACACATCGTGTAGACAAGCAACTAAAAAAAATAAAAGCAGAGCAGCAGCAATAAGCCAGATATATAAATTTCTCCATTTCCTTTCATTTAAAAAAACCAGATATTATCTCTCGAACTTCCATTACTATATATATTTATATATATTTAAATGAAAAAAGAACTTCCATTGAAAGTTGTAGTTCAGATTTGACAACATCATATATTGTCAAACCGGTGATTTGACATAAGGCGTGTGGAGTGGAGAACAATATCTTTCCCAATGATGATGATTGATACGGCATATCGTTTGAATAAAATGGTGGGGGACAAACCTTTTAATTTCCGGGTCAGCAAGGGAAATGAATTATTGTTTCCTCACTAATTTAAGAATGATATGTACGTCAAAAAAAAAAAAAGAATAATATCATAAGATATTCATTACCACGTCATCAAGAATGATGTCACAAGACACCATAATAGTCCAATGCACAAACCGTTGGGTTGTAAATTGACGTTAGTTTAATTAACCGGTTACCTAAATTGATCTAAATAAAAAAGGCACACCGCAACAGATTGATTGCTATATATAACTTCACATTAAACACCGATAAGATCTTCGATAATTGGTGTTAGAGACTTTGCTTAGTACAAAATCCTTGGTGTACAAAAATCACAACAATGTATAATTCGTTCTTTTCTGAACTCATAGGTTCAATAGGTGGGGGCTGAGTTTTCACTCTGAAAGCCTTTCAGTCTCTACAATCTTTGAATACGTAGTGCATAATGGGTCCTTAAATAAACTCTCTATTAGGGTTAAAAAAGACCACAATTAAAGCTGACTTAAATTAAAACGTTTCAGCCAATCCCGAAGCTAGATCGATTGCCAAGTGTCAAGCTGGTGTCAAGATTTATTGAGTCTCAATTGATCGGTTGGTTTCGAAGTCTTTGGGTTTGTTCAGATTATGACTTCAATTGATGTCACTTGAACATTTTCTAGACACACTAGGCTAAGACTTGAAATACAATTAAACAAAGTTTTGGATATGGATTGCCAATAGTTAATCATTTTGGAACTAACGGGACCGGCAATAATACAAAACTAGACACAACAAGAAAACATAATTATCTAGAGTCATGGTTTATCTAGACTTTAGAGTCATGGTTTAGTGGTTTTAAATATAAACATATCACCATATTAGGATAACTTACCACTTAATCTCAAAAGTTTTTTTTTTTTTTTTTTTGAGAAACTATCTCAAAAGTTTAAGCTATCAAGTAACAGTAAATTTAATTTTTTAACTATTATTCTAACACCACTCCTCATGTGTTGGTCCATACTCTTCTTAATAAGTGAGGTCCAAAGAATTTTTAGGTTTTTTTTTTTTTAAAAATAAAATTTTAATTTTAAATGAGAAGAAGAGTAGAGACAAAGTTCAAACTCAAAATATTAGCTCTATACCTTAATAAATTACTACTTGATCACAAAGTTTAAACTATTAAAAAATTTAAATATTTAACCATTATTCTAACGTGTTAAATTTATAGAGACTAGGTTGCTTTCAAAAAAAAAAAAAAAAAAAAAAAAAAAAAAAAAGAGACCGGTCTCCATCAATAGGCAGCTGCGTATGCCATAAAGCAGAGAAGAAAGATTGAAAATCCTCGAAGAAGTTAGTTGTCCCTTTCTGCAACTATACAATCCCAACATTTAGGCCAAATTTACAAAATGTCACAATTTTAGCAAATTTTTTGAAGGCATTCTATCAAAGTTATTTAGTTATACATCATATTTTTGAAATTCAAGTTCGACAAATTTGGATTTCAACTCAAATTCGAGTTCCATATAGCTCGCATGGCATGCCAAACAGTAGAGACTGTGCTTCTTGGAACTCGAAAATGTGCTACATAATTAAATAATTTTGTCAATGTTCTTTTTTCCTTAAATTTTGCTAAAACTATGGTATTTGGAAAATTTGGTCCAACATCTAATAGTTTACATTATATTCCAAAGCAACTTGGGATCAATAAATATCTGGGAAATTGCTTTCAGCAAAAAAAAAAAAAAAAAATCTGGGATATTACTGGTTAAATTAAAAAAGCAGTGTCTTTTCTTTTCTTGGGTTATTAGAAATACAAGAAGTTGTCTACAATACTCATTATAGACAACCTCACTGAAGGCCAAGAAAAAAAAAATATCAGTTCATAAAATGGAGCTAACAACAATTGGAAAAAGCACCCAATCATCATTTCAACACCATGCTTCAACTCTCGAGGCTGGTGGAGATTCTATCATAGAGGAAGATGAGGAACTTGAGCTGCAATGGGCAGCAATTGAGAGACTACCAACATTCAAACGGCTCAGAACCTCAGTATTTGATATTGATCATGACAATGGAAGTGGAAAAGAATTTAAAGGTAAGAGAGTGACTGATGTTACCAAGCTTGAAGCAGTTGAAAGACATCTGTTTATTGAGAAGCTCATAAAGCACATTGAGAATGATAATCTCCGGTTGCTGCAGAAACTAAGAGACAGAATAGACAGGTATCTCAAATTTTAGTTCATATATAGTGAAATGCTTATCTCGTTCCAAATGCTTCGTTTACATATATTTTCTTACCAGTCAGAATAGCACTCCAAAGGCCTCTAAATTACAGATGACTGAAGCTATGTTTTTATTTCTATTATGACCTCTAACTTCAGCCTGTCACAGAACAGAATTTTCTGCAACTTATAAGTGATTAGAGTAACAATACATGTAGTTGAACTTGACTAGTTTGTTGAGAATCCACAGCTGAGCCTAAAAGTTTGGGAGCAAGGCTTAGTTGTTGTTATCATAAGTTATCAGAGCAGTAAAGCTTTTTTGGATCTTATATTAGTTAAGTACTTCGTGGTCAAAGTAAACTGGTTTTATAAAAAAAATTCCTTTGATGATACATCCAATCCACAAAATCAAACTACCATACATATCCTTGGTTGTCCTGCCCTTAGGCTTTGGCAGAATTGAAAAAATAAAGCCTTTTAATTAGTTGTAGGAATTGTTAGGTGGATAAAATCTGTGCTCAAGGGTTAGATATTTTCTTAATTTATTTAAAACTTTCTTTGATTTGTCATTAATTTTATTGTGGTGCAGGTAGAAAATGCTGGATCCTTTTTTTTTTTCTGCTTCTATCTATCTTTGTTTATCTTTTTTGTCATATGAGTTTTATGCATGTGTATATCAGTGTATATGGAACTCTTCCTGACTGACATTAGTGAGATATGTATCATTTTGATGAATTAAAAAGTGAATTTTCCTGTTAGAGTGAACGTAAAGTTACCTACTGTGGAGGTGAGATATAAGAATCTCTTTGTGGATGCAAAGTGCGAGGTAGTTCAAGGAAAGCCTCTTCCAACACTATGGAATTCCATCATGAGTCCCTTATCAGTAAGTAGGCATTTCTACCTTCTAATTGTAGAAATATCCAGGCCAACTTCCTGTTCTACCTCTAAATCCTGAGTCGAAGAAATAATACATAAAAAAAAAAAAAAAATTCCACTGTCGTCATCAGCAAAAAGAGCTACAACTTTTGATTGACAATTCTACTGAATTTATCTCTTGGACAGGTTTTTACAAAGGTAATCCAGTGCAATTCTCAAGAAGCCAAGATAAACATTTTAAAAGATGTCAGTGGCATCATCAAACCATCAAGGTAAGCCATATATATGTTCGTTGCATAGCAGCAAAGCATAAAATTTATATGGTTAGAAATTTACATTAAATCAATGCTAACAGAACCAACTCACCAAGTCAGCCAAGTTATATAAGTAGAACAGTATGCTAAGATTTGGGAGGTGGGCCAAAATTGTTCACATATGGAATTTCTCTATGAATGCAGGCTTACACTTCTTCTCGGTCCACCAGGCTGTGGGAAAACGACCTTATTATTGGCTCTTGCAGGAAAGCTTGATCAATCTCTTGACGTTAGTATTTCAAAAAACTATAGTAGACAAGCTTAAAAGCAATACAATGCTAGGAAATAAATTTTCATTCTTAAAAAAATTCAAGATTCTATGTACTTTAATTTCAAATCATAAAGAAATTACACCCAAACATGGGTAGTTTCAAAAAACATGATCAGCCATCGCATTTATGCCTTTTCATGCACATAAGGATTTCAATTACTATGAACTTAGAGGAAAATAATCTTATTTATAGTTCATATACATGTTTACAAACTAATCATATCTGGATGTCACAATCTTTACAATAATCTTCAGCTTTTCCTCACTACAGGTGGCAGGGCAAATCTCTTATAATGGCTACATGCTAGATGAGTTTATTCCACAGAAAACATCAGCTTACGTAAGCCAACATGACCTGCACCTAGCTGAGATGACTGTGAGGGAAACAATCGACTTTGCAGCACGCTGCCAGGGTGTTGGAAGCAGAGCAGGTAAGGTTCCTTGTTTCCTTCATGTAGTTATTAGCAGGGTAGTTGTGCACCCATATCAATTTATTTAATTTGAACTTATTTCTTGTTGAAGATTTCTGTTTATGAAATTTTAGTGAAAAAAAAAAAAGATAATCTACGTAAAGATCTACATGATTCAGTAGTGTGCCTATATCCACAGGAGTGAGTGGCTAATCATTCCTCTATATGAAAAACTAGGGTTTACATGTTTATACTGCCAGTCTGCCCCTATTAAAAAACCCTAACCCAGTACATTGAATTTCCTAACATACCTTACTGTACCTTGAGACATTTAAACTAGATACTTGTGTTACTTTCTCATTCAGAATATGAGCCACTACCAATAACATTTTTTTTTTCCACTCTGCAGATATCATGATGGAAGTAAGCAGAAGAGAGAAGGAAGAAGGGATTGTCCCTGACCCTGACATTGACACCTATATGAAGGTATTCATAAGTTGGCAATTTTTTTTAAAGTAATTACTAAAAGTCTTTTGAGAGTATATTAGGCAGTAACAAAATACTTGCAGGCAATATCAGTAGAAGGACAAAAAAGAAATCTCCAAACAGACTACGTTTTAAAGGTAGCTTTTCTTTAAGCAGAGCTTGATTAAAGTAGGCAATGGAATATTTCAAACAAGAAGTTTTTATCAAATTTGATGTGTAAAGTACAATATTTTGGCCTTTTAGATCCTTGGACTCGATATCTGCAGTGATACAATGGTTGGAGATGCATTGAAAAGAGGCATTTCCGGTGGCCAGAAGAAAAGGTTAACTACAGGTTGTTAAAAATGATAAACATGCTGTTAATTTCGTTTTGCTAATGATTCTACCACTACTAGCACATCTCAGTTTATAAATTCTATAAGAGGTTCCCTTGAACAAGAAAAAAAATCAATACAAGCTTGATATCTTTCTAAAAGCTTTTGTTGGGCAATCTTTTTGCTACTTCCTCCCACTTTCTTTTGTGGGGCAATTAAAATGGTTAGAATAATAGTTAAATGATAAAGTTCATAATTTCTTCACAGCTTAAACATTAGGGACAAGTGAGAATTTATCATGGTATTAGAGCATGTGGTCCTGAATTTGAACCCTGTGTCCACTCTAACTGCCATTTTAAAAGTTAAAAATCTCACATGAAGTGGTAGTTTATCAAAAATGGTCTTATATTTGTAAAACCTGTTCCCTAGTGTTGTGAGAAAAGGAAAGAAAATATTTTCCATGCAGGAATATTTTTCTCAACCCAGGGTTTTCATGGCTACTTTGCCTGGCAGGGGAGATGATTGTTGGTCCCACAAAAGCTCTTTTTATGGATGAAATATCGACTGGACTAGACAGTTCCACAACCTTTCAGATAGTTACCTGCCTTCAGCAATTGGTGCACATCACAGATACAACTGCATTAGTTTCACTTCTTCAGCCAGCTCCTGAAACATTTGATCTATTTGATGAAGTGATATTAATGGCAGAAGGGAAAATAGTATACCATGGTCCTCGAACTCATGTACTTCAATTTTTTGAGGATTGTGGTTTCAAGTGCCCAGAAAGAAAAGGTGCTGCAGACTTCCTTCAGGAGGTGAGAGAACATGATTCCTGTTTACAGTTGACATTAATCCTAATTGTTTCATACGCTCAAATTTCAAACATTTGCAGGTTATCTCCAGGAAGGATCAAGAACAATACTGGTACCATGCTGACCTTCCATACAATTATGTTTCAGTGGATCAGTTCTCTCAAAGGTTCAAAGCTAGTTCTTTAGGACAGAAGTTAAATGATGAGCTCTCAAAACCATATGATAAATCTAAGAGCCACAATAGTGCCTTGTCATTTGATATTTACTCTTTGAGCAAATGGGAGATGTTCAAAGCTTGCATGGCCAGAGAGCTACTTCTCATGAAACGGAATTCATTTGTCTATATTTTCAAAACGATGCAGGTGATAATTTACTCATATGACTACTTAGGCTGGTGCATCTACAATAACATTCTCAATCACATTAAACTAACACATTTCCCCTTCCTTTATCCTGCAGCTCATCATCACTGCATTTATTACAATGACAGTATTTATGCGTACTCAAACAACTGTCGACTTGATCGGTGCCAATTATTTTTTGGGCTGTCTATTTTATACAATTGTAAGACTCATGACTAATGGAGTTGCAGAGTTGTCCTTGACAATCACTAGACTTCCAGTGGTTTACAAGCAAAGATCATTCTATCTGTATCCGGCATGGGCATATTCTATTCCAGCATCTCTCCTAAAGATTCCACTTTCTTTGGTTGATTCAATACTTTGGACAGTAATGACTTACTATATTGTTGGGTATAGCCCTGAGGTAGAAAGGTAAGTACTTTTCAAAATCCAATTGAACAAAAATATTAGAAGGATAATCTCTCTCTCTTTAAGCATTAATATACATTTTCTACATATGGCTTAGGTTCTTCTTCCAGTTCCTTTTGCTGTTTGCTCTACATCTAGAATCAACGTCCATGTGTCGTTTCATTGCCTCAGTTTTCCGGACTATGGTTACTGCATCAACTTGTGGTGCTTTGATCTTAGTATTAATCTTTTTGTTTGGAGGCTTCATTATTCCTCGACGTGAGTATAAATTATTTGCTTTGATTCTCAGGGATAACAACTAGACTACTTACAGAGTTTCTTCTTTGTAGCCTCTTTACCACCTTGGTTGAGATGGGGTTTCTGGCTTTCTCCCATGAGTTATGCGGAAATAGGTATAGCACTGAATGAATTTCTTGCTCCACGATGGCAAAAGGTACTTTGAAGAAGACCTAATATTTTTTTGCCATGCTAATTTACAAGAGCAACTAAATAGCTTTAGCTCATTCTCATTTTGTAGGTTTCGAAAGGAAACATGACCATAGGAATGGAGGTTCTAACTACTCATGGTTTGAACTTTGATGGCTATTTCTATTGGATATCATTGGGAGCTTTGTTCGGGTTCACAATACTTTTCGATATTGGATTTATCTTAGCCTTAACTTACATAAAGCGTAAGTTCATTTCAATTAATAAACAAGCATAAAGATTGAATTTTTAAATTTCATCCATTCACCTGTTAGCCTATCATGAATACAGCTCCAAAGATTTCTCGAGCTATTATTTCAAAAAAAAATTTCTCTCAGCTACGAGGAACAGATGATTGTAATGGAAGCGCAGAGCTGGATAACCAATCAACTCTAGCTACTTCTCTGCAAACTACTGTAGAAACAAGAAATTCTGGTAAGATAAAACTGTTAGCCAATAAGTTAGTTAACAAAAAAATTAATTCTCAATACAGTAAATAAATTTTTGGTTCTAAGATGATACAAGAGAATGTGGTTGGTTGTACAGGGAGGCTGGTCCTGCCATTTGAGCCCTTGACAATATCATTTAAAGATGTGCAATACTTTGTTGATACCCCTCCGGTAATCAAGTGCAAATGATGATTCACATATGATTATTTTGAATATGTATACAAGGTAGAACTTACTTGTTACTACATTCCTTCTGCACAGGAAATGAGAGAGATGGGTTTCAGTCAGAAAAAGCTTCAGTTGCTTCGTGATATTACAGGAGCATTTAGGCCAGGAATTCTTACAGCACTTATGGGCGTAAGTGGAGCTGGAAAAACAACTCTCATGGACGTCCTCTCTGGGAGGAAAACTGGAGGTACTGTTGAAGGAGATATAAGAATAGGAGGGTATCCCAAGGTCCAGAAGACATTTGCAAGAATATCAGGTTACTGTGAGCAGAATGATATACATTCTCCATGGATTACTGTAAAAGAATCAGTGACATACTCGGCTTGGTTGCGATTGCCACCTGAGATTGATTCAGACACAAAAGCTGTATGATATCCTCCAGTTCCTCTCCATAGTTATCAATAGTACTATCGTATAGAATTTCAAACAATTTCTGAAGGGACTCAAAATTTCAAGATTGTCTGCATTACTAAATTAAGCCTTATACCAACTATATGGACTGGCTACAAGAGTCTTTAGCAATCTAAGTCAAATTCAATAATTATTGTAACGATAAGAAAATAGAGAAGGCATTGGTGGGTCTAATGGAGTGAATCTTCAAGTTTTTGATTTGTCATGGGGATTGTGACTGTTGACTTTTGATTAAGATCAATACATGACATTGTCCCAAAAAAATATTGGCATGACAGAAACTTAATGACTTGAGACTTGTGTCCACTAATGTGTAACATTTTTAACACTTAAACAACCACTGTAATTTGCTTAAAATTTGTGGGAAAAACAAGAGAATGATAAGGAGATTTCAAATCATGTTTAGATAAATGCATAAAACCCTGAATATTGGTGCAAATGGCACAAACAAACAATAACTGATACTAGTACGTAAAATTTCTATTGAAGTTAGTATACTGCTATAGATACTCTATGAATTACATGGTCTACAATATTATAATGCATTCATAACAGTCTCTATAATATGTCATGCAGAGATTTGTAGAAGAAGTTATTGAAACAATTGAACTTGATGGTATCAAAGATTCGTTAGTTGGAATTCCAGGCCAAAGTGGCCTATCTACTGAACAACGTAAAAGGCTGACAATTGCAGTGGAGCTTGTTTCAAATCCATCAATAATATTTATGGATGAACCTACATCGGGTTTAGATGCGAGAGCAGCTGCAATTGTCATGCGTGCAGTGAAGAATGTAGTATCCACAGGAAGGACAACGGTTTGCACCATCCACCAACCAAGCATTGACATATTCGAGGCTTTCGATGAGGTAGAAGAAATAGTGCCTTATTTTAGAAAATTACGACATACTCCAGCTTTTAATATTGAGATTATAAGATTTATCTACTAACAAATTTTGGCTAAATTATCCTGGCCGTAAAATTAGAAGTCATCTCATTCTTTTTGGGCTAATTATACTACAGGGTCTTTGTAGGGAGCATGTTGTTGGTATCTTGTCATCCGAGGAACATTGACCTGTCAAATGATTACAGTAGATTTGCTTTTCCTGTGCTAAAATCTACCTAAAAATCATATTTCTATCTTCTGGGTAGCTTTTATAGGCTTTTAGTCTATGGATACAACTCAATTCAACTCAAAGGTCCTTAATCTGAACTAAATGTGGGTCATAATATGGATTGTTATGTTATCCTATCCACAGCTATATAATTAGTTACCTGAAAAGTTTATGATATTTTTCTACCTGAATCCGCATCATTTTTGGTATTGCTTTTGCTTTCTTATCTAGAACAGTTAGAACTTGAGCCTAGTATTACAAATAACTCAAGAATGTACAAAAATACTAAGTTTTTTTTATGAGAAAGCAGATTTGAGCCTATTGCTTGTTCCAAGAGAGTGCTCTTGAAGAGTTGAACCCATTCTTGTGCTTCTAAGCAACTTAGCCTTTAATTTTGTTAGACTTAATGGTTAAGTGATTAAATTCATCATTTCCTAACAGCTTAAGCTTTTGGGACAATTGGTAATTTAATATGGTATCAGAGCAGTACTTATGGTTAAGTGATTAAATTCACCATTTCCTAACAGCTTACGCTTTTGGGATAATTGGTAATTTAACAAATTTCATTTCAAATCCTACCTGCCTATTGTTTTGTATGCACCAGTCATTCTAAAGCAACATGCTCTGCAATTTTTCCTTCCTCATAGTTGTGGATGAGCAAACTATACTAACATTATCCATCACTCTTTAGTATCTTTCTTACTATGATTTTGATGTTCTGTGCATAGTACAAAATTAAAATATATCACAATTTTGAGCATTTCATCAAAGTTTTATCTTTACTTAGATTTATATGGTATCTCAAACCATGAGGACAAATTGCTAAATTTATTAAGATAACATGAGGCACATGTTCGACTGTAAAATATTTTCTGTAATCTTCTTAGTATTGCTATTAAATGATATTTTGTACAACTCAGTAATCTTTTTGGTGCAGTTGATTCTAATGAAAACTGGAGGACAGATCATTTATTCTGGAATTCTAGGTCATCATTCAAGTAAACTTATTGAATATTTTGAGGTATGCCAGACTGCCAGCAATTTATGTTGTAACAAGCAAGCAAATTTCTAGTCATAACACTGAACATTCTTTTATAGCATGTTGTTTCCTTGCGTGGATAGACAACTGACGGATACTAAAACCATCTGTATATGTAATAAATAGACGCATGAGAAGGATAAATTTTTGGCTGAATAACATACATAACTTTACTTGCATAAGACATGGCAATTAACATTGAATCATACAAGTTAAAGAGAGAATCTCTAGTGCATGTAAAAGTTGAGTTCCACCAAAAGCTTAAACAAAAATTGGGTCTTCAATCCCAAGAAAATTCTAGTTAAAGTTTCCAAAGTGTTCTGAAATCATTACATAGGTTTCTAAATGTGCTATTATCTTCTGCATATTGATTAATCCAAGAATGTACATATCAATTTCCAGAGTGCTTGAACTATATCTACATACGCCAGTAACCTCCTCCACCTGTCCAGTCCCTGCAGGAAGTGTTAACGTCTTACCTTATTTTGGTGGAATTAGTGATTATTATTTACCCACAAAACATCACAATCATTAAAGGGAATATATAATACTCCAAACAAAAAACTTGAAAAGTTAAAAATGCTCACCATTGACTATCTTTCACTTCTTTAAATTTGACAATATTAAATAAATCCAAGCATGTAGGTTGCTATAAATCACTGATTTCAATATATTTTTCTATTCAACAGGGTATTGCTGGTGTGCCAAAGATCAAAAATAATTATAATCCAGCAACATGGATGTTAGAAGTTACTTCTGCTTCAGTAGAAGCAGATCTTGATATAGATTTTTCCAGAATTTATAAGGATTCACCTCTGCATCGGTTAGTATATATTTACTAAGATTGATAGGAAAGCTTTGTTGCAAATTATGTCGAATTAATTTCCTAAAAAGGCATGCATCACTCTATCTATCAAATTTAAACTTTTCCCAATCGTTTACACATGGTTATGACTTATGATAATTCTATTTGGTTTCTAATTAATTATAATCTTTTTATTGTTCTTGTATTCTAGTGACACCATCAAGTTGGTAAGACAGTTGAGTGAGCCACAGCCAGGTTCAAGAGACTTGCACTTTCCCACTCCTTATGCACAAAGTGGTTGGGTGCAGTTTATGGCATGCCTATGGAAACAACACTTATCTTATTGGAGAAGTCCTGAATACAACTTGGCACGTTTCCTATTTATAATTGCTGCAGCACTGTTGTTTGGGGCAGTCTTTTGGCAGAAAGGAAAGGAGATGTAAGCATCTAGATATACATGCATACATTTAGATAACAATTTTTTTAGAAAATTTTAAAGTACATGCATCTAGACATACATATGCATTGAGATAACGAGATCTCTGAAAAAAAAAACTTTGGGATATATTTTTCTATTTCATTGTTCTTTTAACTCTTATTTTAACTCAGAAGGGGGGTGGGGAAGGTTGTATGCAGTGCACAAAGCTCCCACTTATGGGGGGTTTGGGAAAGGTCATGATAGGTAGTCTTATCCCAATTTATTGAAACGACTGATTTCCGGACTCAAATCCGCTACTTGTTGCTTTTGGTGGAAGACATTTGCCATCACACATAGGCCCAACCTCTTAGTTTTTGGAGGAAAATAGAATAGAAAATTTCTTGTGTTTATTCTTAATAATAAATTTCTTTCAAAAGACAAAACATTGAAAACCACTATGATGCAGTCTTTTTCATTTCCTTCATTACTTTAATAAAAAAAAAAAACATGTCAAACACTCTGTCATTACCATCCTTATAAATCCATGGTAATAAACAAAAATTACAAGCTTGATTGAACTTTTGTTTATTAATTGTGGATATTATAAAGCTTCCTGCAGCTAATATTTGTAGTAGACTGGCATGTGAAGCTTTTAAATTCCTTCTTTTTCTTCTTTCTTTCCAAAGAAACACTGAGCAGGATTTGTTCAACATCCTTGGATCAATGTATATGGCTGTAATATTCTTGGGCTTAAACAACTGTTCAACAGTTCTTCCATATGTGGCAACTGAGCGCACTGTTCTGTACCGGGAAAAATTCGCAGGAATGTACTCCCCAAATGCCTACTCATTTGCACAGGTTTGATAGTGCTTTTATCAAAGAACAACAATTTTTTTCTTTTACAAAATCAATTGTATTGTCTTGATATTTGATGAATAACAAGGGTAATAACTTTTTTTTTTTTTTAATGTTGAAGGTGATCATGGAAATACCTTATGTAATTTTGCAAACAATTTTGTATGTGGCCATTACATATCCAGCAATAGGATTCTACTGGTCAGCTTACAAGGTCTTTTGGTACTTCTATGCCACATTCTGTTCTCTTCTCTACTTTGTATATTTAGGGATGCTGCTAGTTTCAATGAGCACAAGTATCGATGTAGCTTCCATACTGGCAGCTGCAATCTACACCATATTGAACATTTTCTCAGGCTTCCTTATGCCAGGACCGGTAAACCCTTTCAACTCTTCTATAAGTAGTCACTTAGAATGCTGGTTTAATCTTATAAACAGGAAAAATATGTTAAATGGATAGAAGCATTTATAAACACACAAGGGATATCTTCCTCTGTACCAAGAACATTCTCATTCTTAGAATATTCATTACCTTGTCTATCTGATGTTTAACATGATGAAAATGAGAATGCAAAAATAATGTAGTGAGTTACCACTTCTTACCGAAGTTTCCTAGAAAGGTGGAAGAGCATTAGAGAAAAATTTTCCATGCATGTGCCCAAACTTTTTGCTATTTCCCAATAGAGTGATTTTATATATGGCTACTCGGCATAAGCCCTTACAAACTGCATGATAACTTTTAAAGACTATTTGCAAATCCCTAGTACCGCATGCAGACATGTGTAAGGAAGAAACTGAAAGTGGTGTTACTATCTTCTGTGAAAGGAAAATGCTATAGTACTACCAAACTGAGGTGACAATCAATTGATTTGGTGCTACATCAACAACATGATAAATAAATTTCTGATTACTTTTTTTTTTTTTTTTTTTTTTTGTCTTTAAAAGTTGACATGCAGTTTGTAAGGCTTATGCAGTAGCCATATATAACATCACTCTATGGAAATAGCAAAAAGTTTTGGGGGCACATGCAGAAAATTTTTCTCTAATGCTCTTCCACCTTTCTAGGAAACTTCGGTAAGAAGTGGTAACTCACTACATTATTTTTGCATTCTCATTTTCATCATGTTAAACATCAGATAGACAAGGTAATGAATATTCTAAGAATGAGAATGTTCTTGGTACAGAGGAAGATATCCCTTGTGTGTTTATAAATGCTTCTATCCATTTAACATATTTTTCCTGTTTATAAGATTAAACCAGCATTCTAAGTGACTACTTATAGAAGAGTTGAAAGGGTTTACCGGTCCTGGCATAAGGAAGCCTGAGAAAATGTTCAATATGGTGTAGATTGCAGCTGCCAGTATGGAAGCTACATCGATACTTGTGCTCATTGAAACTAGCAGCATCCCTAAATATACAAAGTAGAGAAGAGAACAGAATGTGGCATAGAAGTACCAAAAGACCTTGTAAGCTGACCAGTAGAATCCTATTGCTGGATATGTAATGGCCACATACAAAATTGTTTGCAAAATTACATAAGGTATTTCCATGATCACCTTCAACATTAAAAAAAAAAAAAAGTTATTACCCTTGTTATTCATCAAATATCAAGACAATACAATTGATTTTGTAAAAGAAAAAAATTGTTGTTCTTTGATAAAAGCACTATCAAACCTGTGCAAATGAGTAGGCATTTGGGGAGTACATTCCTGCGAATTTTTCCCGGTACAGAACAGTGCGCTCAGTTGCCACATATGGAAGAACTGTTGAACAGTTGTTTAAGCCCAAGAATATTACAGCCATATACATTGATCCAAGGATGTTGAACAAATCCTGCTCAGTGTTTCTTTGGAAAGAAAGAAGAAAAAGAAGGAATTTAAAAGCTTCACATGCCAGTCTACTACAAATATTAGCTGCAGGAAGCTTTATAATATCCACAATTAATAAACAAAAGTTCAATCAAGCTTGTAATTTTTGTTTATTACCATGGATTTATAAGGATGGTAATGACAGAGTGTTTGACATGTTTTTTTTTTTTATTAAAGTAATGAAGGAAATGAAAAAGACTGCATCATAGTGGTTTTCAATGTTTTGTCTTTTGAAAGAAATTTATTATTAAGAATAAACACAAGAAATTTTCTATTCTATTTTCCTCCAAAAACTAAGAGGTTGGGCCTATGTGTGATGGCAAATGTCTTCCACCAAAAGCAACAAGTAGCGGATTTGAGTCCGGAAATCAGTCGTTTCAATAAATTGGGATAAGACTACCTATCATGACCTTTCCCAAACCCCCCATAAGTGGGAGCTTTGTGCACTGCATACAACCTTCCCCACCCCCCTTCTGAGTTAAAATAAGAGTTAAAAGAACAATGAAATAGAAAAATATATCCCAAAGTTTTTTTTTTCAGAGATCTCGTTATCTCAATGCATATGTATGTCTAGATGCATGTACTTTAAAATTTTCTAAAAAAATTGTTATCTAAATGTATGCATGTATATCTAGATGCTTACATCTCCTTTCCTTTCTGCCAAAAGACTGCCCCAAACAACAGTGCTGCAGCAATTATAAATAGGAAACGTGCCAAGTTGTATTCAGGACTTCTCCAATAAGATAAGTGTTGTTTCCATAGGCATGCCATAAACTGCACCCAACCACTTTGTGCATAAGGAGTGGGAAAGTGCAAGTCTCTTGAACCTGGCTGTGGCTCACTCAACTGTCTTACCAACTTGATGGTGTCACTAGAATACAAGAACAATAAAAAGATTATAATTAATTAGAAACCAAATAGAATTATCATAAGTCATAACCATGTGTAAACGATTGGGAAAAGTTTAAATTTGATAGATAGAGTGATGCATGCCTTTTTAGGAAATTAATTCGACATAATTTGCAACAAAGCTTTCCTATCAATCTTAGTAAATATATACTAACCGATGCAGAGGTGAATCCTTATAAATTCTGGAAAAATCTATATCAAGATCTGCTTCTACTGAAGCAGAAGTAACTTCTAACATCCATGTTGCTGGATTATAATTATTTTTGATCTTTGGCACACCAGCAATACCCTGTTGAATAGAAAAATATATTGAAATCAGTGATTTATAGCAACCTACATGCTTGGATTTATTTAATATTGTCAAATTTAAAGAAGTGAAAGATAGTCAATGGTGAGCATTTTTAACTTTTCAAGTTTTTTGTTTGGAGTATTATATATTCCCTTTAATGATTGTGATGTTTTGTGGGTAAATAATAATCACTAATTCCACCAAAATAAGGTAAGACGTTAACACTTCCTGCAGGGACTGGACAGGTGGAGGAGGTTACTGGCGTATGTAGATATAGTTCAAGCACTCTGGAAATTGATATGTACATTCTTGGATTAATCAATATGCAGAAGATAATAGCACATTTAGAAACCTATGTAATGATTTCAGAACACTTTGGAAACTTTAACTAGAATTTTCTTGGGATTGAAGACCCAATTTTTGTTTAAGCTTTTGGTGGAACTCAACTTTTACATGCACTAGAGATTCTCTCTTTAACTTGTATGATTCAATGTTAATTGCCATGTCTTATGCAAGTAAAGTTATGTATGTTATTCAGCCAAAAATTTATCCTTCTCATGCGTCTATTTATTACATATACAGATGGTTTTAGTATCCGTCAGTTGTCTATCCACGCAAGGAAACAACATGCTATAAAAGAATGTTCAGTGTTATGACTAGAAATTTGCTTGCTTGTTACAACATAAATTGCTGGCAGTCTGGCATACCTCAAAATATTCAATAAGTTTACTTGAATGATGACCTAGAATTCCAGAATAAATGATCTGTCCTCCAGTTTTCATTAGAATCAACTGCACCAAAAAGATTACTGAGTTGTACAAAATATCATTTAATAGCAATACTAAGAAGATTACAGAAAATCTTTTACAGTCGACCATGTGCCTCATGTTATCTTAATAAATTTAGCAATTTGTCCTCATGGTTTGAGATACCATATAAATCTAAGTAAAGATAAAACTTTGATGAAATGCTCAAAATTGTGATATATTTTAATTTTGTACTATGCACAGAACATCAAAATCATAGTAAGAAAGATACTAAAGAGTGATGGATAATGTTAGTATAGTTTGCTCATCCACAACTATGAGGAAGGAAAAATTGCAGAGCATGTTGCGTTAGAATGACTGGTGCATACAAAACAATAGGCAGGTAGGATTTGAAATGAAATTTGTTAAATTACCAATTATCCCAAAAGCGTAAGCTATTAGGAAATGGTGAATTTAATCACTTAACCATAAGTACTGCTCTGATACCATATTAAATTACCAATTGTCCCAAAAGCTTAAGCTGTTAGGAAATAATGAATTTAATCACTTAACCATAAGTCTAACAAAATTAAAGGCTAAGTTGCTTAGAAGCACAAGAATGGGTTCAACTCTTCAAGAGCACTCTCTTGGAACAAGCAATAGGCTCAAATCTGCTTTCTCATAAAAAAAAACTTAGTATTTTTGTACATTCTTGAGTTATTTGTAATACTAGGCTCAAGTTCTAACTGTTCTAGATAAGAAAGCAAAAGCAATACCAAAAATGATGCGGATTCAGGTAGAAAAATATCATAAACTTTTCAGGTAACTAATTATATAGCTGTGGATAGGATAACATAACAATCCATATTACGACGCACATTTAGTTCAGATTAAGGACCTTTGAGTTGAATTGAGTTGTATCCATAGACTAAAAGCCTATAAAAGCTACCCAAAAGATAGAAATATGATTTTTAGGTAGATTTTAGCACAGGAAAAGCAAATCTACTGTAATCATTTGACAGGTCAATGTTCCTCGGATGACAATATACCAACAACATGCTCCCTACAAAGACCCTGTAGTATAATTAGCCCAAAAAGAATGAGATGACTTCTAATTTTACGGCCAGGATAATTTAGCCAAAATTTGTTAGTAGATAAATCTTATAACCTCAATATTAAAAGCTGGAGTATGTCGTAATTTTCTAAAATAAGGCACTATTTCTTCTACCTCATCGAAAGCCTCGAATATGTCAATGCTTGGTTGGTGGATGGTGCAAACCGTTGTCCTTCCTGTGGATACTACATTCTTCACTGCACGCATGACAATTGCAGCTGCTCTCGCATCTAAACCCGATGTAGGTTCATCCATAAATATTATTGATGGATTTGAAACAAGCTCCACTGCAATTGTCAGCCTTTTACGTTGTTCAGTAGATAGGCCACTTTGGCCTGGAATTCCAACTAACGAATCTTTGATACCATCAAGTTCAATTGTTTCAATAACTTCTTCTACAAATCTCTGCATGACATATTATAGAGACTGTTATGAATGCATTATAATATTGTAGACCATGTAATTCATAGAGTATCTATAGCAGTATACTAACTTCAATAGAAATTTTACGTACTAGTATCAGTTATTGTTTGTTTGTGCCATTTGCACCAATATTCAGGGTTTTATGCATTTATCTAAACATGATTTGAAATCTCCTTATCATTCTCTTGTTTTTCCCAAAAATTTTAAGCAAATTACAGTGGTTGTTTAAGTGTTAAAAATGTTACACATTAGTGGACACAAGTCTCAAGTCATTAAGTTTCTGTCATGCCAATATTTTTTTGGGACAATGTCATGTATTGATCTTAATCAAAAGTCAACAGTCACAATCCCCATGACAAATCAAAAACTTGAAGATTCACTCCATTAGACCCACCAATGCCTTCTCTATTTTCTTATCGTTACAATAATTATTGAATTTCACTTAGATTGCTAAAGACTCTTGTAGCCAGTCCATATAGTTGGTATAAGGCTTAATTTAGTAATGCAGACAATCTTGAAATTTTGAGTCCCTTCAGAAATTGTTTGAAATTCTATACGATAGTACTATTGATAACTATGGAGAGGAACTGGAGGATATCATACAGCTTTTGTGTCTGAATCAATCTCAGGTGGCAATCGCAACCAAGCTGAGTATGTCACTGATTCTTTTACAGTAATCCATGGAGAATGTATATCATTCTGCTCACAGTAACCTGATATTCTTGCAAATGTCTTCTGGACCTTGGGATACCCTCCTATTCTTATATCTCCTTCAACAGTACCTCCAGTTTTCCTCCCAGAGAGGACGTCCATGAGAGTTGTTTTTCCAGCTCCACTTACGCCCATAAGTGCTGTAAGAATTCCTGGCCTAAATGCTCCTGTAATATCACGAAGCAACTGAAGCTTTTTCTGACTGAAACCCATCTCTCTCATTTCCTGTGCAGAAGGAATGTAGTAACAAGTAAGTTCTACCTTGTATACATATTCAAAATAATCATAGGCGAATCATCATTTGCACTTGATTACCGGAGGGGTATCAACAAAGTATTGCACATCTTTAAATGATATTGTCAAGGGCTCAAATGGCAGGACCAGCCTCCCTGTACAACCAACCACATTCTCTTGTATCATCTTAGAACCAAAAATTTATTTACTGTATTGAGAATTAATTTTTTTGTTAACTAACTTATTGGCTAACAGTTTTATCTTACCAGAATTTCTTGTTTCTACAGTAGTTTGCAGAGAAGTAGCTAGAGTTGATTGGTTATCCAGCTTTACGCTTCCATTACAATCATCTGTTCCTCGTAGCTGAGAGAAATTTTTTTTTGAAATAATAGCTCGAGAAATCTTTGGAGCTGTATTCATGATAGGCTTACAGGTGAATGGATGAAATTTAAAAATTCAATCTTTATGCTTGTTTATTAATTGAAATGAACTTACGCTTTATGTAAGTTAAGGCTAAGATAAATCCAATATCGAAAAGTATTGTGAACCCGAACAAAGCTCCCAATGATATCCAATAGAAATAGCCATCAAAGTTCAAACCATGAGTAGTTAGAACCTCCATTCCTATGGTCATGTTTCCTTTCGAAACCTACAAAATGAGAATGAACTAAAGCTATTTAGTTGCTCTTGTAAATTAGCATGGCAAAAAAATATTAGGTCTTCTTCAAAGTACCTTTTGCCATCGTGGAGCAAGAAATTCATTCAGTGCTATACCTATTTCCGCATAACTCATGGGAGAAAGCCAGAAACCCCATCTCAACCAAGGTGGTAAAGAGGCTACAAAGAAGAAACTCTGTAAGTAGTCTAGTTGTTATCCCTGAGAATCAAAGCAAATAATTTATACTCACGTCGAGGAATAATGAAGCCTCCAAACAAAAAGATTAATACTAAGATCAAAGCACCACAAGTTGATGCAGTAACCATAGTCCGGAAAACTGAGGCAATGAAACGACACATGGACGTTGATTCTAGATGTAGAGCAAACAGCAAAAGGAACTGGAAGAAGAACCTAAGCCATATGTAGAAAATGTATATTAATGCTTAAAGAGAGAGAGATTATCCTTCTAATATTTTTGTTCAATTGGATTTTGAAAAGTACTTACCTTTCTACCTCAGGGCTATACCCAACAATATAGTAAGTCATTACTGTCCAAAGTATTGAATCAACCAAAGAAAGTGGAATCTTTAGGAGAGATGCTGGAATAGAATATGCCCATGCCGGATACAGATAGAATGATCTTTGCTTGTAAACCACTGGAAGTCTAGTGATTGTCAAGGACAACTCTGCAACTCCATTAGTCATGAGTCTTACAATTGTATAAAATAGACAGCCCAAAAAATAATTGGCACCGATCAAGTCGACAGTTGTTTGAGTACGCATAAATACTGTCATTGTAATAAATGCAGTGATGATGAGCTGCAGGATAAAGAAAGGGGAAATGTGTTAGTTTAATGTGATTGAGAATGTTATTGTAGATGCACCAGCCTAAGTAGTCATATGAGTAAATTATCACCTGCATCGTTTTGAAAATATAGACAAATGAATTCCGTTTCATGAGAAGTAGCTCTCTGGCCATGCAAGCTTTGAACATCTCCCATTTGCTCAAAGAGTAAATATCAAATGACAAGGCACTATTGTGGCTCTTAGATTTATCATATGGTTTTGAGAGCTCATCATTTAACTTCTGTCCTAAAGAACTAGCTTTGAACCTTTGAGAGAACTGATCCACTGAAACATAATTGTATGGAAGGTCAGCATGGTACCAGTATTGTTCTTGATCCTTCCTGGAGATAACCTGCAAATGTTTGAAATTTGAGCATATGAGACAATTAGGATTAATGTCAACTGTAAACAGGAATCATGTTCTCTCACCTCCTGAAGGAAGTCTGCAGCACCTTTTCTTTCTGGGCACTTGAAACCACAATCCTCAAAAAATTGAAGTACATGAGCTCGAGGACCATGGTATACTATTTTCCCTTCTGCCATTAATATCACTTCATCAAATAGATCAAATGTTTCAGGAGCTGGCTGAAGAAGTGAAACTAATGCAGTTGTATCTGTGATGTGCACCAATTGCTGAAGGCAGGTAACTATCTGAAAGGTTGTGGAACTGTCTAGTCCAGTCGATATTTCATCCATAAAAAGAGCTTTTGTGGGACCAACAATCATCTCCCCTGCCAGGCAAAGTAGCCATGAAAACCCTGGGTTGAGAAGAATATTCCTGCATGGAAAATATTTTCTTTCCTTTTCTCACAACACTAGGGAACAGGTTTTACAAATATAAGACCATTTTTGATAAACTACCACTTCATTTGAGATTTTTAACTTTTAAAATGGCAGTTAGAGTGGACACAGGGTTCAAATTCAGGACCACATGCTCTAATACCATGATAAATTCTCACTTGTCCCTAAGGTTTAAGCTGTGAAGAAATTATGAACTTTATCATTTAACTATTATTCTAACCATTTTAATTGCCCCACAAAAGAAAGTGGGAGGAAGTAGCAAAAAGATTGCCCAACAAAAGCTTTTAGAAAGATATCAAGCTTGTATTGATTTTTTTTTCTTGTTCAAGGGAACCTCTTATAGAATTTATAAACTGAGATGTGCTAGTAGTGGTAGAATCATTAGCAAAACGAAATTAACAGCATGTTTATCATTTTTAACAACCTGTAGTTAACCTTTTCTTCTGGCCACCGGAAATGCCTCTTTTCAATGCATCTCCAACCATTGTATCACTGCAGATATCGAGTCCAAGGATCTAAAAGGCCAAAATATTGTACTTTACACATCAAATTTGATAAAAACTTCTTGTTTGAAATATTCCATTGCCTAGTTTAATCAAGCTCTGCTTAAAGAAAAGCTACCTTTAAAACGTAGTCTGTTTGGAGATTTCTTTTTTGTCCTTCTACTGATATTGCCTGCAAGTATTTTGTTACTGCCTAATATACTCTCAAAAGACTTTTAGTAATTACTTTAAAAAAAATTTGCCAACTTATGAATACCTTCATATAGGTGTCAATGTCAGGGTCAGGGACAATCCCTTCTTCCTTCTCTCTTCTGCTTACTTCCATCATGATATCTGCAGAGTGGAAAAAAAAAATGTTATTGGTAATGGCTCATATTCTGAATGAGAAAGTAACACAAGTATCTAGTTTAAATGTCTCAAGGTACAGTAAGGTATGTTAGGAAATTCAATGTACTGGGTTAGGGTTTTTTAATAGGGGCAGACTGGCAGTATAAACATGTAAACCCTAGTTTTTCATATAGAGGAATGATTAGCCACTCACTCCCATGGATATAGGCACACTACTGAATCATGTAGATCTTTACGTAGATTATCTTCTTTTTTTTCACTAAAATTTCATAAACAGAAATCTTCAACAAGAAATAAGTTCAAATTAAATAAATTGATATGGGTGCACAACTACCCTGCTAATAACTACATGAAGGAAACAAGGAACCTTACCTGCTCTGCTTCCAACACCCTGGCAGCGTGCTGCAAAGTCGATTGTTTCCCTCACAGTCATCTCAGCTAGGTGCAGGTCATGTTGGCTTACGTAAGCTGATGTTTTCTGTGGAATAAACTCATCTAGCATGTAGCCATTATAAGAGATTTGCCCTGCCACCTGTAGTGAGGAAAAGCTGAAGATTATTGTAAAGATTGTGACATCCAGATATGATTAGTTTGTAAACATGTATATGAACTATAAATAAGATTATTTTCCTATAAGTTCATAGTAATTGAAATCCTTATGTGCATGAAAAGGCATAAATGTGATGGCTGATCATGTTTTTTGAAACTACCCATGTTTGGGTGTAATTTCTTTATGATTTGAAATTAAAGTATATAGAATCTTGAATTTTTTTAAGAATGAAAATTTATTTCCTAGCATTGTATTGCTTTTAAGCTTGTCTACTATAGTTTTTTGAAATACTAACGTCGAGAGATTGATCAAGCTTTCCTGCAAGAGCCAATAATAAGGTCGTTTTCCCACAGCCTGGCGGACCGAGAAGAAGTGTAAGCCTGCATTCATAGAGAAATTCCATAAGTGAACAATTTTGGCCCACCTCCCAAATCTTAGCATACTGTTCTACTTACATAACTTGGCTGACTTGGTGAGTTTGTTCTGTTAGCATTGATTTAATGTAAATTTCTAACCATATAAATTGTATGCTTTGTTGCTATGCAAGGAACATATATTTGGCTTACCTTGATGGTTTGATGATGCCACTGACATCTTTTAAAATGTTTATTTTGGATTCTTGAGAATTGCACTGTATTACCTTTGTAAAAACCTGTCCAAGAGATAAATTCAGTAGAATTGTCAATCAAAAGTTGTAGCTCTTTTTGCTGATGACGACAGTGGAATTTTATTTTTTATTTTTTTTATGTATTATTTCTTTGACTCAGGATTTAGAGGTAGAACAGGAAGTTGGCCTGGATATTTCTACAATTAGAAGGTAGAAATGCCTACTTACTGATAAGGGACTCATGATGGAATTCCATAGTGTTGGAAGAGGCTTTCCTTGAACTACCTCGCACTTTGCATCCACAAAGAGATTCTTATATCTCACCTCCACAGTAGGTAACTTTACGTTCACTCT